>NW_009608933.1:14414-43303 GCF_000690535.1 Cariama cristata
CGCAGAAGA
Organism: Cariama cristata; assembly: GCF_000690535.1. Lineage (NCBI taxonomy): Eukaryota > Metazoa > Chordata > Aves > Cariamiformes > Cariamidae > Cariama > Cariama cristata. The sequence continues at coordinate 14,424 of NW_009608933.1, forward strand.
TTGCATGCACTCATCTGACTAGGACTATAAATGGCTGAACAATTTTAATATTACCTTTCCCACTAGTAAAACAGTCAATTTTAGAGCCACAAGAATAAACTTGACCTCTTCTTTCACACGATAGTAACTAAAGAGATGATCTCCAGAGGGTTCCTTCCTAGCACTTGCGTTTTCAAGCCCTGTCATGTGTAAGAGTGTGTTGTAGGCTTAAAGAAATCAAAGTGTAGTGTGTGCTGTCTTCCACCAGTCCTTGGTAGCATTGCCAAGAAACTTAGCAATTCTTTTCTCAACCTGGAGTCTGAAAAATAAAAGACTCTAATTTTCCATACTGGCCTGCACCGTAAGTGCTTAATATTAGGAAAAGAGCGCTTACAAAATGGCATCCAGCTGTCAGTCCCTTACATTTTCCTTCAGAAACCCTAATTCTCCAAAGTCATTTTTGGTGGTAATTTTGTTCCTTAAATATCGATTTGGAATGGAAGTCTATCAGCTGCATCATCTCACAGTCTGATCAAGGTTGCTGAGAGTATAAGGTACATGAGATTTAAGTGATGCACAAAGGTAATGCACAAAGCCTCACCAAAGGGTGCAGCAGTACCAGCTCATTACAAGATCATTCAACTTCAATATAGATTTTATAAAAGTACATCATAACATGAAACTAATGGCTATTATTGCTGGCTTGACAGCAGAAAAGTATTAATGGGCTAACCATAGCCTCTGAATAGCTGTAGCATATGGAGTCCTAATAACCAAAGAGTGCTGAGTTATTTAAAAATTTAGTAAGATTCATTAACAATTAGACATAGATGAGTTATTCCACATTTAGTAATTTTTCTAGTTGGTTCTTCCATTACAAACTTTAGGGTCTGTACCCATAAAGTACTGAAAGCTTTAATCTCCCAGAACTAGAATGACTTTGGTCTGCAACCAGAAGAGGACACAAGCCCTGGGAGATTACACATCATGGTGACCATGGTGCTTTCCTGGAAACACTCAAGGCACACGGAGAAGGTCTGGATGCATCCAGCAGGAGAAGCTGGGTACTTCTGCATGCAGCAGTTTGAAAGAGCTGGCTCCTAGGGCAGCAAGAGAGGTCACGTCAGCAAACCTGCCTTGCAGTCACCTGGAAAGGAGACTGAAGATGAGGGAAGTATCAGATGCAGCCTCTTCAGACTGCTGGACACGGACTGTCTTGTCCATTGTATATCTCCTCTTTATAGAGGGAAATGTGGTAGCAGGGAGCCACCAAGCCTGGGGTCCTTCCCATGGAGGTTGGAGTTCCCAGCACAGCACCACCAGGGTGGCCGGCACGTGGCAAAGGGACGGCATCACCGCACAGGGCACAATGGAAATAGGGTTTATCAGGCTGTGGTTGGGGACAGGTTGTGATTTCAACAGGTCTTTTGACTGAAGTAGGTCAATCTAGTTTTGGCTGAAAGCAGAAACTATAACATTTCTTTCCAAAACTGAGCAGATGTCGCTTTTTAAAGCGTGCCGGGCACCGCTGCTTGTCCTGTTTATACAAGAATTCAGTAATTAGCTGTACAGCCAAGATATATGAAACCTCATTCAGTTGTCTTCTCTTTAGCAGGACTTTAGCCTCCTCTGTGCCATTTTCACAGAGGTTGCAAAACCTGAAGGCTTAGGTGTATAGATTGTCATTGCTTTTAAAATGAAAACGCAAAATGGACAGGTTAAGGGCCAGTTTTGCTTGAAGCCAACAGGAGCCGGCAGTCCCAATCACAGGACCTCAGTCTGTCAGCCAACCCCAGCGTTTGGAAGGAAAATAGCTCAGAGGGAAACTATGTTGCTTCAGAAAAAGCAGTTTTCTGTTGAAAGTCTATTTTTCTTTTAATCAAAAATAAATTTTTCGTGGCCTTCACAACTCATTATCAATTGGATAACCTGCAACTCAGCTAAGCAGAACTACCTTGGTCATCACTAGACCAAACAGGCATGACAGCGGAGAGAGCAGGTAGGGAGCCTTCCTCCGCTGCTTAAGCCAATAAAACTACATAATATGAACATGGGTTGAGGTGAGAACATCTCATCTCTGGGGATGAGACGTCTTGCCCCATCTAGGCTGGCTCCTTGGAAACACTCGAGCATCTCCCCATGCACACGCAGGCTGGACTTAAGCACTTCCATTAAGCAGGCGATCCCCGTTCCTCATGCAGCAAGTAGCTGGCTCTATGTGTTCCCGTCAGAAAGGTCATGCTCAAACCACTCAAAAAGAGGTAGAGACAGAAATTTTAATCTTAACGCTTGGCCCTTCTGCCACTGACTTCTGGCATGGGCTTTGGCTTTTTCTGTAGACCTCAATGGGACCTGAAGATTCAAGGCAAATCTGAAGAAAATCTGTTTCAGAAATGGTAAGACTGTAAAATGATCATTTCTGGCAGTTTTTGAATTGTGCACTACAGATTGTATCATTTAACATATTTCTAAATTGTGACAGTTAAAATTTGTCTTTGGAAGGCCTATAATTTGCTTGGAATAAGCAAGATACCAATTTATAAGGTAAACTGATGGAACAGAACAGCCAATTTTTAGTTCAGACACTGACTCAAGGACAGTCTGTGAACATTTCTCTAACTCACTCAATCTAGACTGCAGACAGAACTTCTTATAGTTTGCTGAGCCCTGCTCTTTTCTGGTTTTGTAGCATGTGTGGTTTATTGTTATTTCAAATATCTTTCATTAAATATTGAGAATACTGAGACAGAATTTTCTTCCCACTGGCACATGACACATAGTGGTTAAATCCACTAAAAGGAATGTGTACATACCGTGAGCAATCCAAATGAGGTCAGTGACAGAAGTAGGGGTGAGTGTGCAAAATATGTACACAAAAAAATCATGAACAGTTAGGCTAATTAAATTATTGCACTGATTAAAATGAAAAGTGAATGAAGAAGAACTGATCAGAAGAACCAGTGGTGATTACCATTGTTATTTTCTAGAGTCCTTCTGTTAAACATTCACATGAAAAGATGGGGATCATAACTTCAATTCAGCAACCATTCTCGTATGAGACCACAAACTCCTGCATCAATTGTTAAAGAAAAGTTGATTTTTCTTAGGGATGGACCAAAAGAGCCAAGTGCACCAGGAGTCTGGGCATGTTCCTGTGTTCATCAGTCCATGTGCACCTCTCGTTGTCCTGGTATTGGCAGTCTCCGCAGGTAGCACAGGGCTGGCCCATGCGTGCGAAAGTGTTTAATTACCTGGCACAAGTCTGGCAGATGGCTCAGCACTTCATCTGGGGACTCAGCAGAGCTAGGCACGGGAGTTTGGCACTCAGACCAGCTCACTGTCAGCGTTACACAGCCTGGGCACATCCTGATGTCTTGTGATCTTTAACTGAGAAAAGCTCCAGAGCTTGTCCTTGACGCAGATGGACATTACTACCGTTCCAGGAGTAAGGCACAGAGGCAAGGGATGGGCTTTGGTTGGGAGGAAGCTGGTGACTGAGATAAGATCAGAACAGGGGTTCTCTGAGGGAGTGGTGCCCATTTTCAGCATTTCAGAAACATTTTCAGCTCTAAAGACAGTTCTGGGCTTGATCTGCCAGGCTGTCCTTCGTCCCTCACTATTTGAGTCTTACTTCACTGCTTAAGGCTATTATTAAAATTGCAATGCCAGAAGGAATTTTTTTTTTTAAATCTTTTGGATTTTCATATTCTTTATGTGTTTGAATGGGAGGAAAGATAATGAAAGTGCCAGACACAGATGCATTATTCAGCAAAATGACTGCTACATCATAGAGACCCACGCCAGGGTTTGTGAACCACAATGGAAATAAGTGGATGCAGATCCACTTAGGCTGTGTTTCTTCAGCATGCTTGGTCACTGTCCCAGACCATTACCATTCCACAGGACATAGCAATGATGGCTGTCCTACAAGTCTGCCTATCTGTATGTAATAAAAGTTTTTATTTTAAGGATTGCAGGACTGATCCAATGGAAATCACAAGTCTATTTTGTTTCTCTCACAAGTAGTGCCAGAGAGCAGGAAGGAACTGAAGATACCTCAACAGAAAACGAGAAGTCCAATTTATCTCTGCTGAGCAAGCATAGCTTGTCTCTAGACCAGACAGTGTTTCCTTATGAGATCACCAGGAGCTTTGAAAAGTCTAGTGACAAAAGTGGGTACTTTTCATTAGCCTTTTTACAAAAGAGCAAGTAGGGCAGAAAGACCACTAGCTACCTGGTGAAATAATAGCATTCATTTCTTTGTGATAAACAGCATCAAATCTCAAGGCTAGCTTTATCAGCTAAATTTTCTTCTACTCTCATTGCAGTGATTTATTGCATCCTTTTACAGCTTCAGTCCCTAAGTCCTGGCTCATGTGCACTATGTTTTAGTTTTAAGGAGTGTTTAGGTAAATAGATCTGGGATTCCCCTTTCATGTGGTGTTAAAAGCAGCTCTTCACCTTTTGCAAATGAGGATTTTGAGAATGTTGTCTGTTCTCAACTGGTAATGGCCATGTCCCAGTCTGAAGAAGGAAGTCTACTGATAGTTTTCAAATATCTGATCATAGTAGTCACCTCCTAGATTTTGAAAAGTCCACAGAAATCCTATCACCCTCACAGAAGTGATCTGAGTGTTCTTCACGCCCCTATGTATGGTAACAGTATTTTTTGCTGTAAACAGGTACCAGGACAACAGATAAGTACAAATTGTACTTGTGTCTTTGCTCTGAACTCAGGTCATTGGGACATTACTAGCACAACAGTTTACAACTGTCACCCCTCCTGGTGTGGCCAAAGCAATTTGATTAGAAGACGTGCTGAGAATAGCAGTGATTTAGCAGTAGATAACCAAGTTATTTTTAGTTTGGTGCTATATATGGACGTTATAACCCATGTGGTGTTCCAGGCTGAGCAGGCAAAGCGATTAAACATTTTATTATACAAATCAGAACTAAGCAATTTCCATTTAGCACCATTTACTTTTGGTATTTCAATGTGAAAATGAAACAATCTTCATTCAACAGATTTGGATGACTGCAGTTATTTCATTTTTTATGTGTCATGTAGATTTGAATCTATCACAGCACAAATAGAGGTGCCTAATATCCTTTTCTCAGGTTTGTAGGACTAATTACCTCTTCAGGCTGTAACGTAGTCAACCGTTTCTTCTTGGGTCTTTTTGCTGATATTAATTCATTATATCTGATTAAGCTTTGTAAAGAAATAATTTGTAATTGAATTGGCACAACAGAAATGGAGTGTAAAAAAAATCTTGGCAAAGAGCCCATTTTAGTGTGTTAATTCTGCCGAGTGAGTTGATAATAAGATTGAACTGGATTTGAAAGATTAGAGAGACTTTGCTTAGAAGGACACAAAGGTTAGTTCCATACAGTTTTTCAGGTGCTTAAAGGGAGCCAGTATTTGAATTTTTGTCTGTACTTTTGTGATGAACTGTTTCTATAATCTTCTTCTGTGGCGGAAAGGGTGCCAAAATTTAAAAAAAAAATCAATAAAAATAACTGAAGATTTATTTCCATTAGCTTTGGATGCTGAAATTGATCCACACAGTCCCAAGGTTTATTAACTCAGAAGATTATGTGTCCGGTCCTGCCGGCTAACTGATCGGGTGACCTACATGCGTACTCAGATTGCTCTTTAAATGTTTTTATTTTATGCTGCAGACTATAGACAGAGGAACATGGCAAAATTAAATGAAAGGGGTCAGTCGGAGCTGCCTTGTTGCTTCTTTCACTGGTTTCACAGAAACTGTTTCTGTCTAGTTTAACTGCTAGACAGACTGCACAAATGGCTGAGAAGTGACTGCCCCCAGAAAGAAGTAACGGGGAAAAGCGGACAAACACGACCCTGATGAAATCAGCAGCCTTCTCAGGCCATCAGCTTTGTCTGTGTGATGGATGATCGAGCCCTGTTTGCAGCTTCTAACGCCTGTTTCATATTTATCATTCATAAATCAAAAAATCTTGGTAAATTCAAATGTATCTGCTTTTTTGTTGAGACAGATGAAGAAAATCACTTTGTTTGTTTGTTTGTTTTGAGCCACCCTATTATAAGGCATTGCATGAACCCTATTAAAAATGTCTTGCTGTTATTCCATGATTGCATCTTTATACGCCTGCAGTTTTTCTCTGCACTAGTGGCAAACAGGTTAAACATTTCTATAATAAGCCCAAAGCAACACATGAAAGCAAAGAACCAGAGTTATCAGTTCAGTACATCCAGAAAAACAACTGACATGGATCAGACCTTTTTAGTCAAAGGTTTGGGGATAGAAATTGCGGAAAGCCATTTCGTCATGGGATTTGCTTTCCAGATACTTCCAAAGGTGAAGATTTTGCTTGACTTTCCTAACAACCTGAGCCAGTTAAACAAACCTGGAAATTCAGGGGGAAATCTGGGGGCCTTCTGAGGGCAGGTGGCTGGAAGGAGACCAGCAACAGAGGTTGGATGCTGCTCCATGAAAGCTTCATGCTCTGCACAGTGTGAAAGAAAACTGATCCTTCCCTTTAACAATCAAAATCCTGTTAGGATGGCAAGAATCAGTCCTGTGTCTCAAAACTAGAAGTTACTGTAACCACTTTGTACGATATTGTTATCTTGCAGAAAGAGGACTAGGTTCTCTGCCTTTCACTTTCTCCTGCCCTTCCTTGGCTCTAATTAGAGCGATGCTTTAAGTAGGTATCACCCAGCAGAAACATCTCCTTCTAATGTGGCTGGCAATTCAGTAAATCTGGGTGTCAAGGGCAGAGAAGAAAAGACTCAGGAGTTCTGGGAGCTGCTGGATAATCAGTTTCTTCCTCCTTTTCAGGTGCTGCGTAATGCTCCTGCCCTGTTCCCCCGCCAGACAGATGAGCCAGATGTGCGCGGGAAGGAGAAGAAACCTGAGCTACTGCAGTCAATGGTGCGGAGGGGGGGAAAGGAGCCCAGGCAGCAGCTGTGCTTCCCCTCCAGGAGCCTTGGAGAGCCTTGGCCCTTTCTGCCAGCCCCGTCTCCTGGCACGACCCAGCCCAGGGCTCGCAGCCATCACACGGCCTGGTTCCCACTGAGCAAAGCAGGGCAAGCTTAGCACCTTAGCTCTCATTTCCCTGCCCAGCCAACTGGACCCAAAGCGAAGCAGACTGGAGGGACCATGTACCTACATTCCCTGTGTGAGCTGGACTATGGGACGGGAATCATTCCCTTCTCCCAGCTGTGGCAAAGGGGCTGTAAAATTCCACAAGAGAGAAAAAACATGGCCAATGGGGCTGTAACATTGTAAAACTCCTTTGCCAGACCTACCAGGGCCACCACTATTCTTTTATAACTAGCTTTCTCATCTCTAGAAAACATATTCAGTAACCAGGGGCTGCTGGTACGTTCCAGCTGTGGCCTTGATGCACAGACCTCCCTGAGGTCTCCTTAGGTGAGGCAAGGCTGAACTTCTGGATGGGACAAATTACCCAACTACTTCGGGGGAAAGGACAGGACAAGGGCAAAGGACAGAGCAAAAGGTCTCTCCCTTTCCGTTGGGCTTCTGGCGCAGACAAGGTGCAAGATCAGTTTCACCCCCTTCCTCTAATATGTACTGGATTTACAAAAGGCCACAAAAAGAGTTTAACGGTCCACATTTTGATCACGGCGACATTTAGCAATTGTAATAAATCTTAAAACAGATTAATATATCTGCTGTTCAAGACAGAGCACAGTTGTAGAAAAAGGTACAAAATATTTTATTCATAAGTCTAGCAAGACGGGGAACTCGATCCGATGGGCTGCGCTGACCCACTTTTCATGAATACCTGATCTCAGACAGCCGCGCTGGTTGTCTCAGCGCTGACAGTACCAGAGGTGAACATGCCTTCCTGGCCACGGCAGGGCGGTGAGCTAAAGCACGGCTTTTAGCTCCACTGTTGCCTTCTTTGTGTTTTCTTTGAATTCATTGCAGTGATAGAATGATTTTTCCTGTATTTTTAGCATCTGGTTTTAGTCAGACTTACCGGCTTAGTACTTGCTGAACATAAAAAACCTTCAGTATGCAGCATTAAAATAATATTGAAGTCTTTCTTGCAGCCTAGAATTGTAGCTAGATAGCATGACTACAAATAATTTATAAAATACACAATACACATGCTTGTTCACTGTATTATAAAACCATGTCCTGTCCATGATATACACTTTCTGTGGCAGATTTGATCTATTGCAGTTCCATACCCTGAAGTGGAAATTTCCAATCAATTAAGTCTTTTTAATATTAATCTATGGATACTCAAATTACTGCCACTTATTTGAAACCTCTTACAAAACAGGCTTTGATATTCTACATATCTTTGTATAAAAGACAAAACTGAATTTGGCTTTACTCTCCATTTTTCTTTTCCTTCTTCTAAGTAATAGGGTTTTTCTGTATATTTATTCCTCACTGAAACATAGCACTCTCCTTTTTTTTTTTAAGAGCAGCATGCTATGTGTTACATGCGCTAATGAATTGGCATTTATAAAGCAGAATGTATACCGTATCTAAGACGACTGCTGTGAAAATGCCTGAGTTGCTGCACTCTCTAAATAGAGCACAATTATGGCATACGGTTGGAGTGCTTTTATCTGTACTGCCACTGCTGGAAATTTAACTGTGTATGTGACCTGAATATTTAGAGCTCAATGGAAAATTCCATAAATGTAGTGTAGCTTCAGAGCACCTAACAGCTGTTACGAATATTATACCCATTATACACCATCGCCAAAAGATACATATGATGCCCTTCTCCCATCCTGCCTGTATTCTGTCACTTATATCGACGTAGTATTTTAAAAGTCCCTTTGTAAAATGCGATGACTCTAGGTGCTAAGTAGTTTGCATAATAATTCTGTGGAAGTTTTTCCTGTCTGTACATTCATACTCCTTCCTGGCCATGCACATTTAATGTTCAGATCTGAAAAGGCAGGAAGGAACTATATCATATGTATCACACACCTACTGTGTGCTTTTGTTTGCTTAGTCTGATATACGTGCTAAAAGCCACTACCTAGCTGAGCAAACACAAAAAGAGAGGGAGCAGCTCTTCACACTCTTGGAAGGTTTCTTATTATAGTGGGACGAAGCAGAGGTATAGTGTATCCATGGATGCTCCCCTTCACTCTAACTTACTACAGGAGTACATTAACACCCCAGAGCATCTTTGTAGTAGGAACTGCAGAAACAACAAATAAAAGAGTTTATAAGAGCAAAAGTGAGTTTGCAAAGCATTATGTTTTAAAAAGCACAGTAGCTTCACCAAGATTACACAAGCTGCAGTCTGGCTTCCTAACTAATGATGCTTTCCGCCTCCTACTTATAGTTCAGTTCCTCCTGCTTTTATGCTGTTGGAACACGTTAAAAGACTCTTTGGCGTAGAGATGAGAAAAGTGTCAGATGTGGGGCACCCAACTGCCATTGACATCCTGCTGCTGTAGCAGTGCCCCGGCTGTGTAAAGGGACAGAGAAGGAGAGGAACCGTTGGCTGACATCTGCCTGGGCGTTCATGAGTGCCTGGCCCAATCTCAGTAACACAGAGCTATCAAAGTTCACGTAGAAGGAATGGCAGTTTACCTACATAAAACCAAGCTCTGTGTGGCAAAGTAATTTCTCTGCAGAGAGGACCTGGAAAGACTACAAATTCTAACCCTTTGCCTACTGCTAAGCAGGACCAGCACTGTCCATGTCAGTCCTGACAGTGCTTGTCTACCTTGGTTTCATGGTCTTCTGTAGGTGCCACCATCTCTCAAGGCCACCTGTTCCAGCACTCCCGTCCTTGCCCTTATAAAGCGTTTTTTCACTAATGTCTAACTTGCATCTTTCTTGCTGCAGTACATGCCCATCACTACTTGACCTAAAGCAGCAGAAGCAGAGAACAGATTGTTCCCTTCGTCGTTGCAATACTGCCTCTGTCCATGGCTCCTCACAGGAATCCCTCGTTAGTGTTAATAAAAATCATCTCCTCGATCTATGCAATGGCAAGAAGAGGAGATTGCATGTGAGGCTCTGTCAGTAAAAATGGGAGACAGAGAAAGAGAGAAGAACTAACCAGCTGTCTAAACCAGAGTGATGGCAATCTGCCCCTGACACATTACATAGCAGTCAGTATACTGCGACATGTAGAAGTGGAGCCCAGATTAATCCTTGCTCCCATGAGGATGTTGCAACTCATGAGGATTCCCAGAAGGAAACAGTCCTTGAGCACTCCTCGACATCGGGAACATGATTATAGGAGACCCTTCTGAGGCTCAGCCTTAGGGAAGGCATTTATGCAGGCCAGATCTGTTGCAAGCACTTGCAAGTGAGCACTTTTAGGAAGAACTTTTTCAATCAAATCTTGTTAAACCAATAGGAGTTTGAGGCAAACTAATGTTTAAAATAGGTGATTAAAATTATTTTGTTTATTGGCTCACAGTTTAGTACTGTGGCAACCTCAGGTTACAATCCAATTGCATCAGATAATCACACCATTGAAGCCTCCGCTCTATTTTCCCTGTCCCTGGCATCAGAGCAGGTTGATGTCATTGACTATCTCTGTTCTTGTAATATTTCACATCTTCTCCAGGTCTCCACCAAATTCTCTAATTGACCACAAATGTCAAGTCCCACTTCAAGGATCAGAGTCAAGACGAAGGTAGCACTTAGAGAGCACCATGCCCCACAGCCATGCCAAAATAATGTAGGCACACCCAAGTGCCTTCTGGAGAACTGGTAATTCAGCCAGAGGCGAGTTTGATCTCAAAAATGTTAATTGGCAGAAGATATAAATTTTCTGAGTGCTAAATGAGAAAAATGTTTGGGGATAAGGTAGGGGATGTTTAACCAAATGGATTCTGGAAAAAAAAAAAAAAATCATCACTGTTTTTAATATAGCAAAGACTCTCTAGCACTGAAGACTCAAAATATCCCTGACCCCCTAGGTATGATTTGTAATTGTCTTCATGCTCTGAATAGCTTTCTCAGTTCCACGAAGTGAACTACATGATGTCATTAAAACTCAAGCAACTCATGCAACTTGCTGAAGTTGTACGTAATTAAAATGCAAAGGAAATGCCTTCGTGCAGGAGTTTATTTATTCTCACCCCCTCTTCAGGAGAGAACAGTGTGTTCGTGTACTGACAGAGAGCAGCAATCACCTCCTGCACCCAGGGAGTGATGCTGGTGCAGCGGGGACACAGAGCAAGGCAAGGATCTGCTTCTTCCCGTTACTCAAACCACCCCGGGGATGCTACGGGAAAGGAGCCCGACTGCACCGTGGTCGTGTGCTGCCAGAAAAACCTTCAGTTGCACAAGCAAAGCTGGTAACTCTGCGCCCCACAGCACACCGGGTAAGTACAGACCTCTCAAGGGGGCTCACGGGCAGTTGGAAATCTGTCCAACCCTCCCGTGGTCTCCGGGGTGTAGAGAGCCTGGGCCAGGTCCCAGCACGGCTCTGGGAAGGAGGTGTTGTGCCAGCCCCAGCTTTGGGTTAACAAAAACCTCCGTGACTTCTGAGACATCGTTTGTACTCACTGGGATTGTAATTTCGAGGCCCAGATCTCTTCCAGTTCAAAACAATTAATGTTATCAGTCACCGACTTCTAATTTACGGCAGTATACTCACCTCTCATAGGACTTAAGTGAGTTTTCTAAATTTCACTATTACTACTTGTACATAATAATAAAAATTTTGATACTGGCTGTACTTGTTAGATTAATTCATATGCAAAAACGTTCAGTATTTTCAGTGTCAGGCATATTATTGTCTTTTTATCACACTAAGTTAATGGCTACCTTCTCTTAAGAAATTGACTACACTTACAGTGCAAAGCATGTAAAAATTCCCGGATTTTCCTGGGATTAATACTTTGGCTTTACCTTGCATTTATGACCTAAACTTTTTTCAAAGTTGTACCCTGCTGATATCATTTCTCCCAAGGGAATCCTGCTGACTTCAGCCAGAGTCACTGGAAGTCATTGAAGAATCACAGAATCACAGAACGGTTTGGTTGGAAGGGACCTCAAAGCCCACCCAGTTCCAACCCCCTGCCGTGGGCAGGGACACCTCCCACCAGACCAGGTTGCTCCCAGCCCCATCCAACCTGGCCTTGAACACTTCCAGGGATGGGGCAGCCACAGCTTCTCTGGGCAACCTCTGCCACTGCCTCACCACCCTCACCAGGAAGGATTTCTTCCTTGTATCCAATATAAATCTACTCTCGTTTAGTTTAAAACCATTAATAGAATCAAAGCTAGATACTCCAGAAACCTGACCCTCAGCAATGACATCGTTAGTTAGCATTATCCTTCAGAAAGGCTGGAGCACCATTTTGCCAGTTCTTCCAGTGTAATCGCAAATCTTTTAATAGCCCAGATCCTGGATTCATGGGACTGGGAATGAAGCATTTTACAAGCAAAAAAAACTAAAAAAAAAATAAAAATACAGGATTAATGGTTGTGGGGAAAAGTTTGGAAAAGGGGAACTATAGTGGACTGAAATACCACATCACAGACAAAAATTATTCAGATGTAATTTTAAAGTCTTTCTCATTTTAAAACCAATCTGAAAATTTTGCACCTCTCTGACTCATGATACTTAACACGGGTAACAAATCCTAAAATTGGGAATATTTGTGTGCTTAATTCCAATGCCTTGTAAAGCAAACGGAATTGACAGCCTCCACCGTTGTATTTGGATCAGTACATGTGGTCACTTCACTTAAGTGAAGGATTCGCTTTCATTTGAGAGTGGAAACATAAAGTGTTGTCATGTGCCGCACTAACGGGATAAGTCTGGGATTTCCACAGAACCTCCCATGCTTATCTTCTCCCTGATGTCTGTTATAATGATGACCTCATCACAAAGAAAATCTTGTTATCTAAAACTGTTTTATCCCGCTCAGTTGTTTGGGGTGAGGTTAGAAGGGAGGATGCCTGGCCAGAGCAGGAAGATCCAAGGCGCCCTGGTCATACAGAGCACGTTACATCCTGCTGGTCCAGCCCAGCCCAGCAATGACGACGTGGCCATGGAGCTGTTCAGTAACCTCTAGGAAAGGAGCTGGTGTCTCTCCCAGCAGTTCTTTCTTGCAGGTCCCAGTGACATCGAGCGGTGACACCTGCCCAGGTGACTCAGAGTGATGCCCACGCTTGTGGCCAGGCTGGCAGCTGATGTTCCTGGGACTGGGGCTGCTGGGTCCGACTCGGAGCAGGCAAGGAGGACAAGGACACGGTGCTCTTGCCCTGTTGCCATATCCACCCTCCAGTAGCAGCCAGCTATGCCTGCTGTGGATTAGCACCCCAGCATTTTAGGGGCTCCTGTAGAAATGGGTAACAGAAAAGTGATCCCTGCACTAAGGAGCTCCCAGGATAGATATCCACCCTGTGTGTAGACAGCTGCATTCCTTAGGCCACCTATCTCAAGCCCTTTCCCCACTTAAAAGCATCAACAGTCATTTAAAAGGATAAAAATTCAGTTTCATCTTTGTTGTCAGCTCTTTACTTCATGTCTCAAAATCCCATAGGAATAGTTATTGACCCGTGGAGGTTTTACTGTATCTTGTGATTTCTATTAATGTTTCCTTGTGTGAAATAAAACATGGAGTTGAGACAGCAAAAAGCACACAGGCAGCACTCCCCCGTCCTGCGTTTCACGTACAGGGTAAGAACAAACAGCAGATGTCAGCACCAACCCAGAACTGGGAAGGTTCACATGGAATTTAATCAGACCCCATTTTACTGTCCTCAAAATGTATATGCTCAGGCTGCAAAGAAACTCATCAAAATCCCTGCCTGGAAACACAAATATATTTCTATTTAAAGAACCATAGCAAATTGTAAGTATCACTTCTACAGAGTACTTCTAGCTAGCAAGGGAGCACATCTGTATGGGTAGGTTTTTGCCTTATCCTTGCACTGAAACATCACCAGTTCCATGCACTTCCCTAAAAATGAAAATTATTCTTTAAAAGTGGCTTGAGAAGGGATAGTAGTTTGGAAAAGGGCAAGTGCAAAGGTTCAAGAGAGACCTGGTGAGCAACAAGTAGGCCTGAAGATGAAAGACAGAGGAGAATCAGAGGGCTCTTGGTACAGTTGGCAGGTGGGGGCTGCGACTCAGCCTTGTTTTGGGGTAGAATAGGATGGGGCAAGTGAATGAAATGGGTGTAAGAACATGGCTTCTGCGGCCAGGGGTAGAAGTAGACTCGGTATCTGCTGAACAAGATCTCCAAATCACTGAAGATTTTCCTGGAAATAAAGCATAATTTAGCAGTACAATTACACACAAACCATGTGCATCTGCATAGTGAACAACATGAAGATGTGGGAACAGGAGAACAGCATCCCCCCAGCCTGGCCACCACCGCTTTGAGGGCAATGGATGCTGGATTTATTCTGGAGGACATACAGCATACTTTACCGTGCTGCATTCTGAGCCCTGGAAACTTTTTCAGCTCTTGAAAAAAGAAGGTCAAAAAGAAAACTTAAATTGTGCCACAGATTGCATGGACATTTCCTGCCAGCACGCAGTACAGTGGAATTCCTCAGGCTTTTGACCACTGTCACAGCTACTAGAGATACAAGAACATACTGCCTATGACAGAGCCCAGGACTGCTCTTTCCAATATCTGTGGTGGGATCTCTCAAATCCTGCAGCAATCTGACGTCTGCAGTAAAACATCCCTGATAAGACTGCTCCAAACAGGAATCTTTCAGGCAGGATTACTCCCAAAATAGGATCAATTTTTATAGCAACACATAGCAATATGTGGTTTTATTCTGTTGAGGTTTTTTTTCTAATTTTCTGAAGCATTTTCCTTCAAAAACAAAAAATGGCAGGCTGAATGGCTGTATTATCTACAACTATAACTTGGTCTCCAAGGATCACATGTTCCTTAACTGACATTGAATGGAAGAGGACAAGAAGTATACCCAGGGTCAATTATAAAAGTAAAAATAACTCGGCTATTTAAAATCGTATTGGTTCTGGTTACAAAACCAAAGGTACATCTGTTTACATTCCGAACTTAAAAGACTCAGATAGTTCCTCCTGAGCTGAGAGTTAAGTCTCAGCCTGAACAAACTGGCAAGGTGCCCAGAGCCACCTTCAGTTTTTAGCAAACACCACCGCCAGATTACACCCAACCACCTCCCCACCATTCCGCGATCTTTGCTCCCTGAACTCCTTTGCTCTATGCTATTTTTGCAAAAAATAAGTAGGTTGTTTTTATTAACTAGTGAAACAGTTTACTTGGACTCATCTTCTCTGACCAGAAGAACAGAAGAAGTCATCAATCTTAACTTCTCTGTCAGCACAGAGATGTCAAACCAGAGTTAAGTGGTGGAAAAATTGTTGAAGGAGAAAGTGGAAAAAACAAGACCAACAGAATGAAAGATAGTGAATCCCCTTTCTCAAAACAGGGGAAAAGAAATACTGCTGAGCTGCCTTGCTGCTACTGGTTGATGCTCTGTTGGGTTAGAAACTTCATTTTTCATGCAGAATCAGAGACATTACAGTACCTGAGAAGACCTGAGGGCTTTTCATGAACTCAGAGGAAAATTAGAAAAGTAAACAACTTCTCCTGTGAATTAACAGTGCTTTGATCTCCACTTTTTATAATAAAGAAGATCACCCTTTGCACCGTACACCTGAAATTGGCTGCACCATCTTTTCCTTGCAGGATACCCCAGTGCAGGATTACAGCCCTCTCCTGCCTTCACCTGTCAGCTGCTCCCCCCAAGGTGTCCTCTCTCATCCCAAGGGATGACTGTTTTTTTCCAAACAGAAGCACAGAACACTGAATTTTCTACCCGTTTCAACACTTTAATCGTGCACACCAGATGCTCTTACGCATAACCCCGAGGGATAGGATTAGCTCTATATCACACTCTGAAGATGAGGAAATTCCGGTGGCTCCACAAGTGAAGTGAAATCACACAATCCGTCTGCCATAAATATCCCACATCTAGACTTTAGATATAAAAAGTATTAACAAAAACACGTCAGCTGTTCTGTGTTACCGTGCCAGCAATGACAGAATGAGAGCTGGACTGAAGTATATTGGCTCTAAAACTGGTGCGATTCTCTACTCTTTAAAATCCCCACCAGCCAGAAGAAACTAAATATCTAATGGGTGGCCTTTTATTTAGCTCAGCGGCAGGCAAGGTTAGCTCCAAACTGAGCACAATATAACAACCTGACAACACATACACAAAGGTGAGCTTTATGTCAGATGGAAACTTTTGTAAATACTGACAGGTGAGTAAAAAAAAAAAAAGAATTTTAGCCACTGAAGATGTCTAGGAATCTGGGAGTCATTGAAGACAACAAAACAAATGCATAGTAGGTAGAAGGGATGGTCTTGCAGCATACCTTGATATCCAAAGCCGTTTCTTTTCGCCACCCATCGGTATCGGCTTTGTGTCCCAAGTCAGTTTGGTCCATCCAGTCATTTCACACGGGGGCAAGCAGCAGCCCGAAGCTAAACCCTGTAGAGCACACAATGCCCCTTCCTCTGAGGGGTCCCGGGGAGGAGAGGAGAGGTGTTCCTGGCAACCAGGGCCCACAGGGACCTTCCACGGAAGGGACCCCAAAGTCTACCTGACAGCAGACAGCTGCTGACAGCTCTCAAAGAACGAATATAAAATAATATAAATATGCCAATGAAAACATTATCCCGATGAAATCTAACAAGGAATCTCCTAATTTATTGAATGCAAAATTTTAATAGATCTCAATTTACTGCTTCCTTACTGAAGTTGTTTTGGGCTCCTAAAAAGTATTTCTTGGTATACAGTAAATACAGATATACACAAGTGTTCTGGGTAACCTCTAAAGGGAACTTTCAAAAAACAGAGTTTATGAATGCAGAGCTGTAATTTGTGTGCAAACAAGTGAGACTGGTCAAAAATTTTCACTTGTATAAACAAGGCCATTCATGAAAGGCTGAGTAAATTAGAAGTGGGTGGCTCTCTCAGCAATGCTCTCATACCCTTTCTTAAAAGGAGCTTCTGACCATTCAGTAGCTCCTTTGTGTGCCTTTCATTCTTATCTGTGATCCCATCTGTCACAAGACCTTCCACATCCTTAAATATTACCTCTTATCTGACCTCTCTAGTCTAAAAGCAGATAAAATATTTATGTGTGGCATAAATACATGCCCCATGGCAGAGTGAGAGTGACTGTGAGAATGCAGGCATGTGCAGCCACATAAAGACATGACTTCATACTGAAAAAGATGCGACCTCCATCCATTTGCGGGGATACTATAATTTCTTGCTTGTCACTTTATATGAGCAGTTTATCAGAAAAACACGTTGACAGAACCATGCCAAACAGCCTTTTTGGGTATGAACCCAGACATATTTTTGGATTTTCAGGACATTTGTCTGGTTTTAAGTAGCAATAGTGGAACATATCCTAACAGAGGAGTCCTTAAGCAGCCCTCTCAGAAAAGCAGAATTTAGCTCATTCATCCATTCAGAGACGTGCTAAAGAGAAGAGTGTTTTCTAGCTAGTAAGACTTTTATCATATCACATTCTTTGTCACAGTATTATCACTTATACTTCTTCATAATAACACACTGCCGCAAAGCCATGAGCAGTTCCTTAATGTTTTGTTTTTTCCTTACTAGCTGCCCGTTTATTCAATGCCTTATCTAAAGACAGATTGATTTATTTCCTCCCAACTACTGCTATGGACAAATTCAGAATAGTACCTGAAAGCTTCATACACATTCAAGAATTTATTTTCACATCCTCTCTGTGAGAAGGCAGCTCTTATTGTCCCTATCTTTGTACTTGGAGAATTAATGCATTGAAGGACTGAAATCAGATTTACTCTAAATGCCTATTTAGGTGCCTATTTTAAGAAAATGAGGCTGTGAACATTACAGCTCCTGCTCTAAGCACTGCTTTTGCAATAATCCCAAGTCAAGCACTTGGGATACAGATTCCTGGTCCCTCTTGTGTCCTCTCTGTTTATTCCTCTCCTCCAGGGTCAGTGAAAAGCCATCCTTTGCTGCAAGATGTCACTGCTTCAGCAGATCTTATAGAATCATAGAATCATTTAGGTTGGAAAAGACCTTTCAGATCATCAGTCTTAAAGATCTTGTTCAGATCCTCTCAGCCCTTCCACTCCTTTTGCAATGATTTATACCCCAGTCACCAGAAAAGCCTTTGGGCAGTAGGGGACTGGGGCTTGGACTGGTCACAGCTCAGCAGATAGCCAGGTAAGTGGGGATCTGAACTCAAACTTCTCGCTCCTTGTGAAGTCATTATACCAAAAAAAGCAATCCTCATGTCTGTCAGTACTTGCATTTCCTTAATTTTGAAGGAAGGTTGGTTTTGTCAGGCAGGCTAAGTTTGACAAGTTACTTAACAGAGGCTCACTTCATTTCTGGACCCCCAATACTCTCAGAAAAAGGATAGGTGTAAATTACTCTGCAGAGAAAACTATGAGCATGTCCAGGAAGAGGACTATGGACATCCAGAGATCCAAACCACACAGGAGGTTCCTACTGAAGATGAGTTCCCCTAAGGTTGGGTGAAGAATCTGAACCATGTTCTGCATGTAGACAGAGTCCCACTTTCCTTTCTTCCATCCTTGATTGGACTTAATCATACAGCATGAGGCATATTCACAGTGGTTTTAATTCTGTTCCTTCTAAATTTGGAAATGTTTACTTGTTTATTTAAGATATCTGAAAGCATTTAAAGATATCTTCCTTGTCATTCTTTTATTAAGCAATCTCTTGAACTTTAACAGCATCTTCAATGCAAGTGTCATGTGAATGGAAACTACAGAATCTGTCTCATGGGAAACTCCAGAATTATTTTTGTTCCAAATGAAAATGAGTTGCTAAAGTACTAAAAATAAGCATTGATTCAGTTCAGAAACAGAAAAGGTTTTGTTGAATTGACTTAGAAATTAACCATAAAAAAACCAAACACAACCACCTTGAAAATTAACATTTGAAAACCTGATGCTTCCCTTTCCTGGCCAGTCCCTAAGTTTTTCAGTTCTCCTACAGCTGTGTGACTCCTGCGATGCTCTGTGCAGCTTGGTCAGAGCAGAGCATCTCCTGCTTCTTTTGAAAAGGAGCTGAACTTCAGACCAGGAGTTTGAGCTGCAGCTGCCACATACTGTTAAAAACCACCAAAGAGAACTCCCAGCACTAGTATAACAAGTAGAAATATTCTGCCTCAGGTTTCTCAGTGGAAACTCTTTAGGTTACTTTTCTCTTCAGTGAGAAAAAGAATCAGTGGGAAAAGAACACATGTTTTCTTGAGGAATCATTTTGACAAAAAATTTGCAGACGCTTCTAATTATGAGTATCAGTGAACTCTACCCGAGTCAGAAGTTTTGTTATCAGAAGAGACTATTATGTTCATCATCTTGAGCTCTGAGACATGAACAGATCATCCAGTAATTCCTGCCCTCAGATCAGACATTCATAGGTAGCTGGAGCGAGTGGTTTAGGAAGCCTACAGCACTGTTCTGAGCATGTCATGTCCTTGGTCCAACCCAGCTTGCGTTGGCCACCAACCTCGAGCTCCCGCCTTGTGAGCAACAGTGGCCAACGTGCTCTCTCTAAGGAGAGGGACCTGAGACCTGAAACACCCTGTGGAAATGCCCACCTTATTGACCACAGAAGAAACCCTTGGCCACCAACTTTCACATCTCAGCTGAGCAATCAGAGTCAGGAGTAGTAAATCCGAGCACAAGAGAATTTATCACACAGTTAATAACCTGCTAACAATTTCTTATGGCCTTAGCAGCCACTTTACAAACACTAATAAAATTTTTTACATTTTCCATGCAGAGAAATTGAGGAGTGGGACTCTTGGTAGGAGTCATCTAATAAATCAGGGTTAGAGCAGAGTGCCTTGCTCCTGAGATTAACTGTCTTCCCTTTGTCTAAGTATTTCCAATGTGCTTCCTACCCTGTGCATTTTAATACACTTATTAGTTACCTCATTTCCTGCTTACTTCTCCGTTCTTTAATCCCCTTACTTCAGTCTTGTCCTGATCCTCTCAGCTGTATTTCTGCCCTGCTGCTGCATATTTTATGATGTACCTTTTTTTTTTTTTTAAATAATCCTCTCCTTGGGTGTCCCCTTCTCAATACCTCAGAGAGCTCTCTACCCCCCAGTCCCTCATTTTCCCCTCCGTCCTGCTATTCCCTGTTTTGATCCGTATACTCTTACGTTTTCTAGGACATCTTTGTGCAGGTCATCTTCCAGACCATCTTTTGGACCTTTCTAGCACAGCAAGATGAGCTGAGACGGTCTCAGCAGAGCCCGTTGTGATGCCAGGACAAATTGCTCACTTTGCTCATCCAGGAATAGCAGGAGCTGTTTTATTCCCAGGAGCTGTCAGAGGATCCTTCTTTCATGTAGGAGTGATGTGTCCTCTGTAAAATTCAATCTGAAGCCACAGGTGGTACTCCAACAGCAGATCTCAAAGCTGCAATATCTGCAGCCTTGGACGCTTGACCACTCCTGAAACATGCCAACGAGCTTCTCCTTTTTCACCCAGAGCTCTCTGCAGGGAGCCTGGTTACGGTATCCCCCTTCCCCAGCTCTGATGGGGCCACTGTCCCTGTACTGTTACACATCAACTGGAAAACCAGAAAATCATGGTACATTGCTTAGCTTATCAGGTGGACCTACCTCATCCCAGTTGTTAACATGCCCAAGTTTTTCTTCCTGCTTCTTACCAATGCACACTTCTGGTTCTTACAAAACCATAATACTTTCCTTTGCAGAAGATCACTAATCCATGCTTCGCCTGGGTCTGATCCAGTGCACCTAAATTCTGCTGAAGTTAAGACATGGCCAACACTGCTGAAGGATTTAGATGAAAGTCCAGCCCGGTTTGGTCAGAAACTCTGCTCAGCTCTGCCATCTCCTACTTCTGCACCAACACATGCAATGAGAGACTGACAGCCTGCAAGCCCTTCCCCATGAACCTGAGGTCCCCATCACAACACACCATCCCTGTCCTTTCCACGACAGGTAGCCAGTGCCATCATTTGTCCAAAAAGCATGAAACACACCATGAAGCCCTACGAGAGAGGTACTCCCTCCAGGTCTCCTCCATCTACTGACCAAGCTGGGGAATGGCTGAGAGCACTCCCCTGCCCCTGCCTGGCAGTTGGCTGGGGCCATGGGGCTGATGTACCTGCTCGGTGTCCCCGTGTCCCTGTGTGTGTGCTGGGGCTGTCCCTCACAAGGGTGGAGATGGGCTCACAGCTCTCAACTCACTGCCGTTTCCCTGCCTTGGGACGTGGTGGACAGCCACAATGCCACAACTGCTCTTTTATGATTAACAACACATTGACTCCCTGTTTTCCTATTCTTTTACACATCTTGGCCGTAGAATTGGTCCATAGCCTCAGAAATGCTGTTAGATGTTATAACTTGGATATCGTGTTACTTCTGATGTTACTTCTGATTCTTCTATGACATTCTGCTGGAATAGGTAAAACTACCCCCCAGTTACTGCTGCAGCAGAAATCCATCCCATGCCAATGATGTAGCTAGTACTTTAGTGCTTAGTTATAGAGGGAATTAAACATTATGAAAAAAAATCTATTGTAAGTACTTGGATAGAGAGAACAAGAATGTTTAGCATATCTGCTGCCCCAGAAATAATAGCAACATTTATATTTTAAACATAGTCAGGATACGAGCAAAAGCTCGAGGGGACACTGTTTCCAGCTGTGCTCATGCTTTGCATGACTGATGATTTTAATATTTTGATGCTTCTAATTTTTATATCCCTTTCTGTTTGTTTTGGGGCATTCAGGAGGGTGGATTTGTACCCATTTAAAAACACTTTGAAAAGCAAGAATATTGGCCTAGAAATTCTTGGAAAGAACTCAGCTGTGCCATGTAGAAAGGAACAGCTTTGATGTATTCGAGGAAGTGATCCTGCTGAGCTGGCATTTTACAGTTTGTTTCTGTCCAAACCGAACTGCTCGCACTGATTCATTAGCAAAGGAAATGTCTGTTCTTTGCCAGATCACAGTTGCCCATGCCAAGCCAGTTTAGCCAAGCACCACCAGTTCCTGTATGTGGCATGTGCATAGCCTCTCCAACACGGTCACCTACTAAAACCAGTGGCAAAGAAATACTGAGAATGGGTTTGCCCTTTAAAAAGATGGCTTGAATGTACGGAAACATTTGCTAGAGTTGTACCAAATTCCAAAGATTTTCAGCAACAAAAACTGCAGTTTACCTAATAAACATATGCCAAAACCTATATTCGATGGAGCAATTGAAAAATGTCTGTTTCTGCATCCAACATGCGATGTGTGTTTTGGTCAGATGCAAAGCTGTCTTTGTGCTAAATGAAGACTATTTCTAATGTGAAACTCCTGGCTCCTTTTCCATGGTTTTGCAACACCTCTGCCTGCCTGCTTTCCCCTTCAGTACGTTCCCCAGCAGCGTCTGCCCACTGTTTACAAGAGCTTCTACTCCACTTCAGAGCTTCCACCTCTTCCCCCACCTTTGGGCAGCCAAGGGGATGCCTCTGGGGCCATCTTAACACACATGAGATTTTCCTATTTTGTCAAAGGTTATCCTTGTACTGTAGACCTAAAAAGCAATAAACAGCATCTCCATCTAGGACCTGTGTGTCTTAACTTAAAAATTTGCCATCAGCATCCAAATTTCCTGCTAGCTGCCCTGCTGGCTGCATATGAGATTTCCTTTATCCAAAACAATAGCTTATTTTCTAATTGTCTTACCAATCCAATGGTTTTAGTATTTTTTTAAGAATGGGACATAATCACGTCTATAAAGGGAAGGACATGTATTCTCTCTGAGAACATCACTGGTGTTACAGGAGAATTACAAAATGCTTTGGTCTTTAAAAGGTGTATCTTGCAGGAATTAAAAGTGAGAGTAGGATCACCAGCCGGGGCGATGGGGAAGCGACAGGGAGACAGGGCATCCCCTCCGAGGGGGGCAGAGCCCCAGCGCTGCGCCGGGCAGTGCTCCCGGGGGGTTGCTCTCTGCAGAGGGGGGTTGCCTGCCCGCTGCAGCAACTGTTCCTGAGCGTCAATCTGTCCTCCTTCTTGCTGCCTTTGAGCTGTTTAAACACCTTTTACCTCACCATTGGAGTGGGATAACATTTTGAAGGAAAAATATTGAGTGCTGGATATTATCTGATAGTTTAAACTAGGAAATGTTAGAATCTCTTTATATATATAAAAACGTGGTAGGAACACTGGACATCCATGTTGACCTACACCATTTACACCAAGCTGACTTTTGATTTTTTGTATGGTTTACCCAGGAGGTTCTCATTAAATCATCTAAGTTTACTACATGTCTTTTTTTGCATCTCTGGAGCTATAACTGTTCCTGCGTAAGCAAGCTGAATGAGACTGCATATAAGAGGGTGCAGAAGTCCATCTTCAGTTTCTTCCTAGATCAAGGAAACAATCCATTGGAATAAATAAGACACATCTGAAAATAATTTTCTGTCTGATCTCCCAAGACTAAAGAGCTTTTCTTGCTCTAGTGTTTGTTTGCAAAATTGTGTTAAATTATCCTCTTAAATGTGTACCTAAGATAGATGCATGCTTCAGTATCTCGGTGATACAGGACTGCTTGACGTAGGGGCAAGGTGACATTTAGCCAAGCATTAGAGACATGTGAGGAGCTGATGTCTGCCGCTAAACCTACGATTTACCGTGGCAAACAAGGGGCAAAAGGACACACGACTGTGTAGTTCAGCACTTGGTATGACAAGAGCAGACTTTGAATTCCTGTTCTATCTCCCAGCATCATTTCTGCATTCTGCATTAAACTGTCATCAGCTAAAATAAAGAAACAAATCATGGGAAGGGAAGCCTAAGCCAAGGCAGGTCCTCTGTCTCCCAGGACAGGAAACTCTCCTGTGCTTCTTTGCTCTCCCCTTTGCTTTCTGGGAAGCCCATGAGCCGAACCAAGGATATGGTTCCATGTAAGGAGACAGGTGAGAGACCTAGAAAAGAAGTACTCACCAACACTCAGCCCGTGGTACCTAGAGGGCACCTAAGATGAAACAGAGAGCCTCTACACTTGATTTCTTTTGCAAAGTTATGGATGGCTGAGGTTTTCCCAAAACTGTCATTTGCTCTAAACATTTCTAAGTAGACTTCGAGGCAAAAGCAGACACCTTTCTGAACAATCCAGGTGTGATCCCTCCCTCCCAGCATCTAGATAGAGAGACTACAGTATTTCAAGACTACGTGGCAATGCAGTACTGTACTATTTGTTCAATTAATTACTTAACACAGAGGTAAACTCAAGATAACATCCCCAGTAATATTTAGAAGGTCTTCTGGAGGCAGACCTCAGTTTGCTCGTTGTATGTTGTGCTGTTGGTGCATTTAATGGACATTGCTCAAGGCTGATACTCTGCCGGCTGGGGCCACGCAGCTCCTGCCGGACCTACGGCGCGAGCAGGGCGAGGGAACATCTGCCTGCAGAAGACCGTTCAAACATACACACACGCTTACTGCTCTGACTGTGAAGAAGGCATCGACTTCATAACTTAGATCAATAGAAATTTGAAAAACATGTCCTTTATATGAACAAAGGAAGCTCTATAAGCTCATCTGGCCAGAGGGCTAAACATACTTACTGAATTATTATCTTCTCCATCAGGTTATACGGATTTTCTAAAAATAGGTCCATTGCAAATTCTGGGTGTTTAAGAATTTATTTTAGGCAAAAAAGATAGTGGATTTAACTAGCTAAATAAATAGGAAGCATAATGAAAGACAGCTTTACCAAAAAGCAAGTCACTTTTTGAGGAATACAAACAGAAAATTTGAAATAGTTGACATAATTTAAAAACAGATGGAACTTGAAGCTTTAAAATCATATTCTGCTCTTTCTACCATGTGACTCCAAGGTGCTGCTAAATTGAATAAGTAGATGGCAGCCAAATTAATAACTGGCATTTTCACTTGCTCTTTCCTTTTATACGTATATACACACATATATACAGAGAGAGAGAGAGAAAGAGAGATGATCCATGAGAATGAATTTTGAATGAAAGAATTCCCGGGCATTTACTATTCTGTTTTACTCTCTAAGGTCCTCACTTCTTCTAAGAAGCATGTCAGTCATGTTTTGTTCCTTGACACGTAAAAAAATTTTGATTAACCTTGAATTGAATAGAAATTAAAGATGAATGATGTGTTTTAACTGACTATTAAAGTCGTACTTAGCTGTTAAACACTAACTGGTTACAAAGCAGGATCTAAAGGAGATGTTAAATAACTTCAAGTACTTAAAATGCGAGCAAGATCCCTAACCCCTCAGTGGCAATATGTGCCTCCATTTGCTAAAGCTCCTTCTTCCTCTTCCTGTGGGCATCCCGATGCCCACACTCCTTACATCAAGGCACAGGAGTCCAAAAGAAAACCACGTCTATGTGACTGAACATGGGCGAAGATTTTAAAAGAACCACACACTTTGCATTTCCTCAGCAGAAAATGTTTGGTACTGGCATTTTCGAACCTAAAAGTATGAATCTATTATACAGGTAGTGAAAGAAGTATATTCCTCTTTTACATAATTTTTAAAGAAGTGGCCTTATAACATACATCAACGTTTTGCAGCAGTTAAGCCACAGCCATTAGGTCCCTGAGGAGCTCCGTTACCAGGTTTCCATCTTGATTTTCGTGAGGCCTTCATATTTGTAGTTTTCTGGCGCTTCACAATATTGGGTCTTGAAATGCTGTCGATGCTGCCTTATCTGCTGTGAAGTTCATAGCGTGCATTTTCTCACTCAGTCTTCTTTCCTTTCGCAACAAGTTCAGGTGGCTAACATTTAAGGTCCTTTAAAGGTCCCTTCCAACCATCCTATGATTCCATGGTTCTATGATTTATTTAAAGCAACAGTCACATGCAGGAAATTTTGGACACATTTTCTGGTAAGGAATAAAGAAATAATTTTGTTTCTAATGAAATAAAAAAATTGTTTTATGTGGAAACACCTCATAAGTTTCAACTCTTTAATCAGTATTGGAAATCTGCTTTTACCTAGTTGAAATCTCTTTGAGGTGATTGCAAATGATCTTTTTCTCTGCATTTCAGATGTCAACAAAATGCAATTTTTCAAATAATCACTGATAAAATGGGATCTTAAAAAAAGTGGTGAGAAAATAATTTTTAAACAAGCATAGTAAGTTATGGAAAACTCATAAACTGCAAATAAACTCATTTCACCAAATGCATTGCAAAAAATAAAGGGTTTGAATAGCTCTACAAAGAAATAAATCCACCTTGGGTAAAATTTTGTACGTGTGGAGTCAGGTTTTAGGTAACTTTTCTTTTTCTTATGCAACTTATAATGTAACACCTTAGTATAATGTGAAATTCGAACTTCCTTGAAATATCCTCAGTTCCTTTGATGTCAGCCTGTAATTTCCTTTACATATAGAGTATATTCTTAATGCTATTTTAATATCTTTTTGAAATTGATATTATTGATACTGTACCATGCCCCTGATTCAAGAAAGTGGTGATCAAGTATGTGTTTATGTCCTCTCCCAAACAGAGAGATATTTTTAGATTGGGAACAAAAATCTGAACTCCATGTACAAATTGAATGTTTAATTTTTTCCAGACTCACTACCTGAATGGGCTTCTTCAGCTCTGAAAGCCTGAAGGTTCCTTTAACTGAAATAATTAGGAATAATTATAATTTAACTATGTTTTAAGTATTTTAATTTCTTCCCACTCTGAATATCATTATTTAAACATCAACACATAAAATAGGTCATCTCATATTTCATAATAAAATAGTGCCTGAATAACCACTCAAGGTAACTGTTGCTGATTAATTTAATAAATGTGTCTTTGGATTTTAAAATTCAGAATCAGTCATTGATTGCAACAATACTTTATGATCCCTTTGGTCAACAACTATGAGTTAATGACAACCACAAGGTAGGGCAGGTATTCAAGTCCATGAGGTCGTGTCCTTTACTTCTGAACCTGTTTGCATTTTGTTCTTTAGCAAGCCAAGGCAGATTGATTGCAATGAGTGTTCTACCAGGCTGAAATCAGAGAAAGCATAACTAGAAACAGTGTTAAATTATCGTTAAAGAGGTTCCTTGTTTTCCCTCCCTCGTAGATATGAGACTCTAACTCCTCAGTACTTTCTCCATATTGGCCTGGTGTAGCCTGTGGAAATTCAGCCAGACTAGATGTTTGAATTACGTTGTATCATTTCTCTGAGCTTATTTAACCCTTCTTTGATGCTGCTGTAACAAATTAATTGTTTCAAAATATAAAATTAAAATGTTTTACTTTTGAAATTTTCTAAATAAATACTGCAATATTTTACAAACTCTTCGGATATTTTTAGGCCCAAAATGTTTGCCAAATTGGACCTCAACTTATGATCAGTTTCAGCCCATCTCATATGTTTTTTTCTAATCTTGCTGGATCAAATACTGATTTGTCTGTGGGCTCAGAGGAGGACTACAAGAACCTTAAGAGCTATATGCTCCTTCCCAGAAGTAAGAACAGCTAAAATCCTGCTCCGGTGGTTACACCTAACCTTTCTTTCTCCTGTGCTTTACCCTTTGTGTCATATTCCCAGAGTTGCCCACGACAGGGGAGAACAAGGACATGACACATTGTTGAAAACTGAGTTTTAGAAAGAAAAAATCAAAAAGCCTACCAAACCGATCACGAATTTGGGCTCTCCGTTTTCTTACATTCCTTACAGATTGCATTTCAGGCAGAACTGGTCAGTCCCAGTCCTCAGTAACCTCAGGCTGTCCAATACTTCCCACTATTGCCCTGTGACGTAAGGCACTTATAACCTCGTCCAGTTTTATTGGGGCTGGATTTTTCCATGATGGATAACAAGCTAAGGCAAACACTTTAAATGCCTATATATAATTTTCATACTTCAACTGCTAATGAATGATCAATATTAAGTAAAAATATGACTTCTGGTAAATCTCTTCAGATTTTGAAATAAAATCTTAAGGTTTGGCAGTGGCCGTCTTGAGGTGGAGGAACGACCTTCCAGAGCTGGCCAAGCAAAAAACTCTGAAAAAATCCTAGCAGGCACAGCAACAGAAAACAGGGAAAGATCATTAAAAATTATGCATATTTGTAAAAGGGACATGACCTGAGAATTCATTGGCAGTCTTGATTCTTGCATTTCTATATTCTTTGAGTGCTTGAACTCGCAACCTTAAATTTCTGCTAAGGGAGGTCTGTGTGTGCAAGTTGGCATGTGTATTTCAGTATTGATTAGAAGATCAGCTTTAAAGAGAGATCAAGAATAGAAGGCTGCAACATGAACTCATGAAATACCAACAGTAAGTGGATTATACAAAAGTGATATGAGCAAAACAAGCAAGGTGGTTCTGCTCGTTTAATTACCTCGGTTTCAGAGAGGCTTAATTGTCAACTAGGTTGTGCAAAATAAGATTTCCTCTTCATTTTGCAACTTTTTCACTAGAAATTAGTATTAAACATGTACAAAATAATACTGTTTAGGTAAAATATGGTACATCAAGTCCTTTCCTGGAAAAAAAGTGACTTATGTTGAGTCCAGCGATTAATTAGCCCAATAATATGCGAAGCATGAGAAATAATTTCACTTTTAATCATGAAGTCCTGCAGAGACTCCATTTTACTTCAAGAAAAAATGCTTTTATCTTGCAGTATTTAGTACTGCATTTACCCTAAATATAACTCAACTCAAATTTAGTTCTTTCTTAGACTTTGTAATGTTCTGTTTGAAATAAAGCTGGCTTATTAACAGTTAAAATATGATCTAGAGCAATATTACTACTGGCATTTGAAATTTTAGAATAACATTTATATATATATATATTTATATACATATATATATGAAGAATGGTACTGCTCTGATAATGTTC
>NW_009608933.1:43391-48539 GCF_000690535.1 Cariama cristata
AACAGGAATGCTACAGTCTAGATTTTACTCCGTGGTTTCTTTCTGAGTTTCTACCTTTTTTCAAAGTCTAATTTAAGAAAAAAAAAAAGAAATTTAATAAGGCATTGTAAATGGCAACATAAGTAGCTGAGGCAGATGAGAAAAGTAGATGCATCCTATTTACGTCTTTGGTACTCAATTATTGCCAGAGCATTTGCAATTTATTTGCGAAGTCTGTATAACTTTTAGGGGGCTGCGGTGGGGGCTAGGCGGTTGAGTTTGTGGTTTTGGCCATTATAAAATATTGGCCGCTAGAATCTGAGATTGTTTTGAGATAACATTGCCTAATTTTCCTCTAATTTATTTCTCATATTCATACAGAAAGTTAGAACTATTTCATTCTCTTTGGATTAATATTTTCTGGAAGGTCACTATAATTGCCCTCCCTGGACTTGTAACACCAATAACCCTGTCATTTGTCTTACGGTTTTCCACCTTCTATTTCAAGCAAGCATGAATGACAGAGATTTCAAAAGAGACAGAGAGATGAACAGAGGTGGAGCAAGCCCCATTCCCTTGCCAGGGTCCCCCAGCAGCCACTCGCTTACTGGGTAGCACATCTCCCACAAAGATGCTAGTGCATTGCAAAGGCCCCCAAACTGGCCTTTAAGTGATGAATAACCAGCTCAGACCTCCAGCTCAGACCACCGTGGGTGCTTGACCCAGTCTCCTGGTAACAGACGAAGGGGAATTTGCGGGTTATGGACCTTTGGCGAGGGCTGCCTGAGACATTCGGGAGTCTGAGTGTTGATGCAGGGTGGGTTTTTTGCTATCCTATCAGCGTGTCTGTCCTTTAATAACATTTTATATTACTTCCTAAATAAGTCTCGAGTTCAGGACAGGTCACATCTTGTTTAATACATACTGAAATGAGAATAAATTAACACAGATACTTCTTACTGTATTCTGGACTAAGATTAAGATCTCCTGCTTTTAAAATAGAGTCATCAGTCTTTTGATATGATACTGTTCCAGACCACTTAATCTGTATAGTTCCTTCAGAAAACAATATTTCTGAATGCTTAACAAAACATGCCTGGATCAAGAAGTCATTCTGCATTTCACCCCTCCAGCCTTAGAAATCAACTGTGCTTGTTGCATATGTGTTTTATTTTGTTTGGCTCATTGTTTCCCCTAGCTTAGAGATCAAAAAGTGAATCTGTGCTGTAAAAATAAGCCCTGTGTGTGTCAAAAGGAAGAAAAGAGGAGAGGATGGGGAACATTTCATTGTATATGGGTTGTATCTTACAGCTTTATTAACAGTGTGCCTCAGATGCTTTGCATTAAAACTTAATATAAAGAATGCTGAATGAGTGCCAAAATCAACTGCATTGTTGGATAAATGGTATCACTGTGCCCAAGTTGTGATTTATTCTGACATAAAATTGCTTGCCTGCAATTAAAGGTTCATTGTTCTACCCTAAGACATAAGTAAACACTGATCATAAGGACTTAAATTATCATAACGGTTTGTATAACTTCTATGATCAATTTTTATTCTCCTAGTTTTATGCTTCCAACAGCCATTACATACTCATATTAATATTGATAATTGTCACAGGCATACATTAAATATTCTATTTTTGTCTCACCCCAGTATCAGCCTGAACTTACACACAGGCTGACTGTCTTCCACAATCTGCTCCACCATTTCCTTATTGCATCTTTTTTCTTGTTGTGTCTACCCATCTCTCTTCTTTTGTCCACTAAGTCATGCTACACTCTCACTTGTCCTGTAACTAACATATATTTTAACAGAAAAAAACACTGAAGTGGGCTGAAAGGAAGGACTGAAAAAGAAAAGAAGAGGGAGTTAAGAGAATCCTGGAAAAAAAGTCATGCTGATTTTCCAAGTGCAGAGGTGATGACGTAGGTGCTGGAACACATTAGCTCAGAAGACTGCAACAATTTCTTCTCTACTTCTGCTGTATTATCACACATCGGTAACCTCAAAACCTTTTTCTCTTTCTAAAAATTTCCACTTGGGCTCTAACTGAAGGTGAAATGTCCTAGGAGGTTTGAGGAAAAGAAAGTGGTAGCTTTTTATGTGGACTGAGTGTAAAGAAGCCATGCTTTCTCAAAAAAATAAGTTAATTTTAAAGTGCCAAAAGGCTTAAACTCTTCCTGTTTACTTATTTTTCTATTATTTTGTATTTTAAAGATAGAAATAAACACAAAATCAAACCTGGAAATACTACTTCATCAACCGAGCAAAGTGTAACAGATATTTGCCCAATTAAGAAATCGAGAGGTAGAAAATGCCAAGGGTTGCAAGCATAACCTTAATTCAATGAACCTTTATTCCAGCCATAGTTGTTGGTTATTTGGTCAAAATAAACAATGGTGTTCCCTACCCCGCATTACTGAGCTAACTGCGCAGCTCAAGGGGAAGCCACATGGGACAACGGTTGAGAGAGGGTCCCTTCCCATTGCACCGCCTGGAGCAATCGCCCGGCTCTGTCCATGGGACAGGCTCACCTTCTCTTACCGAGGAAACAGAATATAGGACTTTATGGAATTTTGTATATATAAGATACAGAATTGAATATAGAACATAGGATGCTACCTAGTCTCGGTTAACTGTTAACCGTCACAATGTGATGTTAGTCAGGATTGTCACAACGTTCACACGTGCAGGTGCAATCCCTGCTAAAAATGTTCTTCACTGTGGAGAGAGCACTCCACAAATCTCAGCATTTGTTTGATGCAGTTTTCTGTGTGCAATATGTATTCATACTGATTAAAAACACTTATCTCCTCTAGATTATTTATCCATGAAATAAAGAGCAGTAATTGAGTGTATATTGCCTGTCTTCCCAAAGCACATTTAACCTGTATGATGGACAAAGTGTTTTAACTGCCAGCTCAAGAGCTAAGAAGTCAAGAAGTACCATAATCGGTTTGTCCCTGTGTCCTTTAGTCTGTATATACTCAGGTATGTAATAGTATGCATTATTTAATTAAATGAGCACACACACTCATTTGCCCTCAGGAAAAGTCTACATTTGCAAGTAATGCATGCAAAATATTCAGTTCTTATGCAGAATCTAATTAATGTCTGAATGCAGTTTGTCTGCATAGTTGTTTTTTTTTAATTGGCCTAGTTAATGATGGTATCCAGTAGTATTACTCTATCACCACTCTGCTATTAAGAGCAACAAGCTCTTCATGTTAAAAGAAACTTCCTGACTTTATTTTTCTCCTTGGGAATGTATGTAGTTTGTATAGATCATAGCTGGAAATTTGTGAGTCCTAGTTAATTTGTCTTGTCAGTGACCTTGAGGGGGAAAAAGGGATTTAGTCAAATTATTTAACATCGTCTAAGCAAGAACTAAGTAACCATGTTCGTATTATTCTTATGAGCACTTCAGTTAACCCCAGCGAGGCTACTCCGCTGAATCAAATGAACAGGATTAAGCTTTCTGATGGCTAGTTTGTGTGATGTCAAAATGGATATCCACATAGTCTGGGTATTAAAAATCAAGCTAAGGATGCAATTTTAATTCTGAGAGTCTTTCTTCTAATTTAAATGACTGACAACTCATAAAATGTGAAGGTTGCTTCTGAGAATGTAATCTAGTAGTTCAGCCAATTCAAAAAGACATTTGTCTGTTAACTAGCATGTGAATTTTGGCACTTTGACCCAAGGAATGTCCTTTGATTACACTTGTACAGCACCTAACACACAGGGTTGCAACCTCAAGGCACTCAGGGGCTGTGATTTTGACATCAATCATAGAAAGAGATCATTTGCAATTCTACCAACTGGAGCAGTAAAACCTGGGACAGGGTTACAGCAGAATTCACTAAACCCTGAAAATTCAAAACTAAACTGAGACTTTGGCCTTTATTCATCAGATATCAAAAGTTCTTGCAAAAGATCTCACATAACTTGCAGCACATGCTGTAATACATAAACAAATTGTATTGAGCTAAGAGGAAAAAAGAGTTGATGTCCTAACTGTGAATGTCTTTACTTCCATGGATTTAGGTTTACTTCTAAAAAATAATTAACTTTTTGATGGTGGCTGGTGGAAAAACAGAACTTTACAAGAGTTCAGTGTCGCAGATACATTTTCTACCACGTGCAGATGTTTACTCCTCAGGCAGAAGCAAGTGCATATTCAAATTGCTGTGATTATTAAAATGAAGTCTCAACAACATATTTGCAGAAGTAGTCTACAAAATTGCATTAAAAAAAATATTTAAGTGCATCATACCACCCAAAGCAAGCACAAGACTTTCTTCTTCTAGGAGAAATTCTGCATAAATCTCTAGTTTGTTTGGAAGCTATTTTAATCTGCTTTTATAATTATCTTCATTTTCTCTTAGACTGCATATCAGTGCATATCCAGTGGGCTGAATTATATATAAGATCAAAAATCAGGTTCCGCTACCTTTCTGTTTCCTTAAACCCAAAGAGACAGTGCAGAGCATCACTTTTCACAGGGGATATGTCAGCAGCAGGAACTGTAAACGCCGGTGCACATGGCCCGTGGCTCAGTGTGTCTTCTCCTGTTAAATCTGTCCTGTTAGAAAGTGCAAGAAATTGTTCAGCTTTGCCTCTCGATGCTCATCAGGCTCCCCAGAAGGGTTGCTGCAGCCCTGGACGACGAGCTCAGTGCTCTCAGAGGGGCTGGTGGCAGGTGGGCTGGCAGGGGACAGCCACCGGAGAGGAGGGCAGTGCCGGGCAGCCGACGTCCAGGCATCGGCAGCTCACCGTGAACTTTACAGTCATTTTCCTGCCTTTGCATTTCCCTAAGAACCAACGGAACCTTAGCCAAATATTTCCCAGAGTTTGAAACTGGGATTTTGTGGTCCACAGCCTGAAAGAACTCCAGGGGCAGCAGTCTTTGTTATGCATCATTACCTTTTCACTATCCTCTTTAATAAATGAGAAATAAAACACAGTGAATTATAGGATTAAGCAGCTGAACATGGGTTCTGCCAAGAGTACTGAGACCCACTGCAGCCCGGGAAGGGTGTTTCACACGTGCCTTTGGATATAACCCTGTCTTTGCTTGGCTTCACCTGTTCCTGCTACCATTTTCCTAAGAGAGTATCTCTCACCGAAGTGCCCCACTCCTCCCGGTTGGCAGCAGGCCTCAT
>NW_009608933.1:48570-49678 GCF_000690535.1 Cariama cristata
GGTCCTGAAAACCACTAAAGCAGTCCCTGTTTGCATCGGTTTTGACTGCTGTCAGGCATCGCACCCTCTCTGCTCTGCCCGCATTTCTCTGCCCTGGGTAATCTCCCGTCCTTGCAAGGAGGGAGAGAGCCCTTCTCCCACGATGGGCTCCATGGCAGGAGGGTGATAGATCCCCGTGTTTGAGCTCAGGGGCGTGCCTGAGCCCCACAGAGATGCTCAGTTCCCAAAGGAAGCTGGGCACTCCAGAGTTAAGTCTTTGTGCTTTCTCCCAAAGGACTGTATAGCCATCAGACTCTCACTGCAAAGATATATTTGCCAGCTATGATATGGAAGATTGATCTTCAAAAACACAAATTTTGGAAGGTTTTATAGCTAAGTACAAAGAACTGGCTAAATGTTCACCTTTGACTGGGACTGGGAAAAAATAATTAGGAAACTGCCTTCCCTAGATTTCACCTGATGCCCCACAAACACAGAAGCAGAAGGATGAGCCTACATCCTTGACGGCACAACTGTTTGCAGGGTTGTGTTGGGACCTGGCTCCAAAGAGCTGAGCCTGGGGACCTCCACAAAAATCCACTCACTCCACCCAATGCACAGAGCAGACCCAGTACCAACACAAGCATGGGGATGCAAACAATTAGAAGAAGGCAGAAACACCGGAGTCCAGCCCTGACGCCTGGGAAAAAGGGCTGTTCAACCACAGCCGCAAGCATCTCAGCTTCATCGATCCGCAAGCTGAGCTGGAAAGACCAAAGAGGAGAAGTGAAGGGAGGTGGCAGAGGAACACCAAGCAATGAGACATCCCACCCCAGCTCTGCTATGAGCATTTGTTTCAAACAACAGCTGTTTTCTATAAAGCTGACTTGAAAATTGGTATCTTCCTACTTCTGAGAGAATTTGTTCACTTCTCTTTTTACTGGCAAAAGTGATGTTATTGCTTTTCATTCCTGCCAGCCCTGCAGAGCCACCTCAGCGCTGGGGAGGTGAACCGGAGTCGATTTTGGCATAAAGCAGAAAGAACACAGCTTGCTGTCAGATCCCAGGGTGAATTTTCAGTGCTGGCAGTCAAGAAAGTCATGGTTTTATTTGTATATTAAAAGAGAGG
>NW_009608933.1:49692-68007 GCF_000690535.1 Cariama cristata
AACCGTGGGGGGGGGGGGGGGAAAACAAAGAAAAAGAAAAAAAAAAGCAAATATGGAACCCTACCATGCCATTTATAGTCTCTTTATAGACGAGAGCACAGTTTATGTAATGTAATTTGAGTTATAAATAATAATATTGTTTGTTTCAGTCAAAATGCTGTAGCTCATTTCATTAAGAAAATGGATGTGTTTGTGTTGTGTTATTCACTACTTTATTGTAAAATATATCTGTAATGATAATCTATAGAAAAGCTACTGCAACAGCAGGGAAAAGGATAGTAAAAGAACTTACGCAAAGTATTTCTAGTAAGAAAAAAAACCTGATGATTATCAAATCTTTTTGTTCCTTTAAATCAAATAGCTACCAAAAAAAAAAAAAAAAAAAGATTAGAGCACTTATATAAATCAGGGAAGAAATGCGAGTGCAATGTTAAAAAGGGACCATTTGTACCAGTAAGTCTGGGAGAGAGGCTTGGTCTTTTTCGAAATCTGTTCAACACTCAGGGTGTCCCATTCCCTGGGCTGGTGTGCGTTAAGTACTCAGCAGTAAGCCATACAGTATTAAATCAATCTTTAATGCTTACTTATTTCAAGCACCATTGATGAGGAATTAGTATGTGATGTCAAACAGAAATGTTCACTGCAAAAGAGAAAGAAACGTTCTTTTTCAAATATCGTAAGTGAAAACACCACGCAAAAACACAGATATAGCAAAAAATATATCATGCTGTCCAGAAATCTGAGGTGGCAACAGTGGAAGATTTGTGGTGCTTCTCTGAGCTATGCAAATGCTGACATTTAATTTTTACAAAGTTGATGTGAACTTTTTTTTTCCCCCAGAAAGAAAATAAGAAATGAAGTTTTAAGAAAAATAAAACATTAAGCACTATAAAACAATAATTTATAACATCAGGCTGCAATACGTGGAACAGATCATTTCCATCTGGAATAAGGCAGGTGGAGCAAAAGTAAAGAAGAAATATATTCTTGTGAGGCAAGGTTGATAAGGCGAGGGGATATGATTTGATTTTTAACGAAGGGATCCACCCAGCGAATATCTACCGCTACGCATACAGCAGGATGTCATGAGCTATTTCCATGGCTCCCTGCTGTGGCTGCCTTTTAGTGCGGGGAAGAGGCAGGGGTTGGGAGGCTGACAGGGCTCTCCTCAGATCCAGAGACCAAAGTCCAAGCTGCGGTCCGTACTGGTGCCAAAGGCCATTTTCAATAAATCCAGTTATAAATAGAAACTCGTCTGTCGAAGCCAGAGACTCAAAGGCAGCTGAATGTGATGCTGGCCACATTACACCCCTGGCTGTCACTAGTTACTGGTATACTTCAGTCATGCTTTTCTGGAGATGCACATAGGCAAACCTTTGACTCATTTCGATACAGGTTGTGAAGCATTTAGTGACCGGGATTTACATTAGCAGGGACAAGTGTTGTTATAGGTATGTCCCTGTGACAGTTATCACAAGGGTCTCAAGCTAATACAAGAAAATCAAAGCCAAGGTGGATAGGCTACTTCTATTGCTTAAACTAAAGTAAATGTATAAACCTTGAAAAGTAAACTAGATTGTTATTGCTTTACAGTAAGTTTTGGCTGTATTATTACTTCAGTCATCTCAGGACCACAACCAGCAATTCCTAGTTTTGGGAGTCAGCAAACTTGTGGTGGGTGTACATCGGATAAGTCAGCCGGACAAAACCCAAGGCCAACTGGTACCGAAACTGGAAAGAAAACAAAGGTCACTCTCTCCACAAAAAATAAACAGAACTACAGAGATATCATTGCCTGGGAAGGAGGGCTTAGAGATGTCAGGAAGCGATGGCACAGCTCACCTACCCTATGACAAACCGTGCCACCACAGGGTCACAATTTACATTATTGTAAAGGGGCTCAGCAAAGGGGCAGTCAAAACTGAGCACATCAAGCAGCTTAAAAAAACTTTTGGATGATAACGAAGGTGTAAATTGTCACAGAACTTGGGAGGCAGGCACTCCTTGCCCAGGTTTCACCAGTGCCGGTTAAACCATCCCTTCTTACTGGAGCAGCAGCACATTTTGCACCAATGGGCAGTCATGGCAAGGGAATAAAAATCAGAGATTAAACACAGTTCCTGGCACAGCACATCTGGAAGGGAGGCCACCCGTCCCGGGAGGGGTCTGAGTTGAATCCCCCCCAGCCCCTGGGGCACTCGGTCTTGGTCCCCTCCAGGGAGAGGGCACCCATCCCGAGGGGCACCGAGCCAAGGTGGGGGCTTCACCCCACGGCAGGGGAGAGGTGAGCCCGTGAGCCCCAGCACAGTCGGGGTTATGTGGGACCAGGGCATGTCACCAGTGCACAGCAACGCCGGGGACCATCCTTCTGTCCCCGTGCATCATCCCTTACCCCAAACAGAAATAATCCTCCGTGAAAGCAAGGAAATAGAAAACCAGTGGGGAAGTGGTGTTGTAAGAAAAATAAATGACATCTGAGGTGGATGCACTCTGTCAGTAGATTTCTACATCAGATTTTTAAACATCTTCAGTGAAGAAACATGTTAGTTTGTAAGAAAAAAAACCATTTCCTTCCAATGAAATGGAGACATGCTGGTTGACGATGAGGTTTTGGGGCTTATTAAAACAGTTCGAGGTTTTAACTGAGTCTCAGCCTCTCCTACGAAAAATATTCACAATTTATTTGAGGTTTTTGCATTTCTGTACCACAGAGAGAAGACCTTCTTGAACCATCTAATTTTGGAATAACATGAATTCTCAGGACCGATGAAGGGAGCATGCCAAGGTAATAAATCGTTCACTGCTTAGCAAAAAGGAAGAATTTGGGGACTCCAGCGTGGCAGCAAAGACTTTATAGAATACAGCAGGAGTTTTAACCTTTTAACTTGACTGGAGCTGGCAATTTCTGAGAGCCCATGAAAAGTACCTAAGAAAAACAATGCTTTTATCAGTAGGATTGAATTCACTGCAGAGAATCCTTACTCATTCAAAATTCATTAGAAGTCTGTAAATTTAAATTAGGTTAAAGCTGTTGGTATAATAAGACAGTAATAAATGTGACCAAATCAGGTAAAGCAGAAGAAATAAAACACATTAATGTAACCTCCAGAAGGAATAGTGCAGTTTAAAAAAGTAAAATCAAAGTATAACATAAAGATTACAACAGTAGTAGAGATAGTCAATATGCATTTATTTTTATTCTAGAAGTTGTTGATTATTTCTGCTATAAAATATGCAAAATCTCACTTGTCCTGGATGATGAATGCAAAAATGCTACCAGCACATGATATTTCTCTGGTCTGTGCTAATTGATCTTTGGTACTCAGCATCCCACTAGCTTAGATTTCCACACTCGTTCTAAATACAAACTTCTGTATGTTTGACAAGTCTTTAGGGTCTATATACATATTTTTACATCAGCTAGTTCAGCAAAATTGCTATGAAAGCCTATAAGAACAATATGACACATGCTTAGGTTGACCAGTTTAAGGCTGAAGGAGACCTGCAAGGTATATCACTAATCAAGCAAGTTTAGAACTTTAGTGAATGAATGTGCAGAACAACACTGAATACATTGATGTGATCATATGTTTGGGGAGGTATATTGTGTTTATGGTGCAAGACTAGCCTTTGAAAGATTTATAGCCAAGTCCTGTTGGTTGACTGGAGCCGCTCTAACATGTAGAGGCAGAGAAGGCAGCAGATGGGTGACCTCTGGCCTGAAACAGTGCGGCAGAGTGGACATCATTCTTTGCAAGTCAAAAAACAAGAACAAACTTACTGCAACAGGGGAGTTTGTGCACTTTTTGTGCACTTCGTTAAAATAGCATTTCGTTAAACTACACCTAGTTTATACTGCTTTAGCATATTTCCCTCTGTCTTTTGGTATTAGCTGCAGACTACATAACACGTATTTATCAAAAGATGAGCAATAACAGTTTGGGAGCCGTTAAAGCCACAAAGTGAATGGAATTGATACCACAACGGCAGGTGGGACAAGTTTGGGGAGAGAGGGAAAAAGGAAAGGAAGTGTTGGAACCTGCTCAGGGCTTTGGTACGTTGGCATCCCCCATCAGCAAGGTGAAAATAAGTTTTAGCCATGCAGAAGTTATCATCGAAGCAATATTTCTTGATATTATGCTTTCTTGTTCTCCAAATTCACCTATGTAGGTCTGAAAATTCACACAAGTCTGTGAGTTTTCAGGGCTGAAAGAACATCACTTTTTGTGTATCAAAGGAGAAATTGCATTACTTGAGCATGAAAGACAGCGTGCATTCGAAGACAGAAATTTCAGCAATTTGACGACAGTGCCTTTTTAATCCTGATCTGTGTCTG
The DNA here is from genome assembly GCF_000690535.1 of Cariama cristata. Classification (NCBI taxonomy): domain Eukaryota; kingdom Metazoa; phylum Chordata; class Aves; order Cariamiformes; family Cariamidae; genus Cariama; species Cariama cristata. The sequence goes on from NW_009608933.1 coordinate 54,029, forward strand.
TTGGCATGTACTCCTCTAAAAGGCAAGGACAGTGTAACCAGGGACGTACCGCTAGTCTTACCCCTCCTGATTCACTCCGCCTCACCTCTGACAAACCTGAAGCCCTAACAATAATTTGTCTAAGCCTGTTCCGAACAAATCTTGTCATGACTTCTTCATTTAGGAAGATCCTGATTTCTTTAAAGCACATCCATATATTTTGAATATATTACAAAAAAATAGGTTATACTGCTTACTAGGAGTCATTCTAGTAGTTATTATAAAACACAGAATTTTTGCATTTTAATAACTGTGTTAATTCTTCTGATAGTTCTTTATTTAGATGTATGCCATTGGAGCTGTTTCTGAGCACTACAATAGTTGCTTGATTTCACATTCTTTTTCTGGCAAAAAAAACCAGGCATTTTTATAATTCTCAGCTGACATTTTAGCATATTAATTTGTTTTCATACAGCTCAGGATTTTTCACTCTTCATAGCTGAGACGTATAATATTTCTAACAAATAATTCAGAATACTGAATGGAAGGATACCAATCTAGAATACCTCTGAACAATAACTGGTGGGTCTTATCACTGGTTGTCTTCATTATCAGTTTTTTCAGGTAATGTGAGAAAATGGGTGTTCCCCCTCTATAGGTGAGACCTGGGAAGAGGCAATACAGTTGCTTCATGTCAAGAAACGACCAAAGGAGAGGTGATCACTTGTTTCTCCTTCCAGATGAATTGTTGGGTGAAGTGTAAGAAAGATCCAGCAGCAAAAGCTTGATTGAAGGAGGCATAGCAACGCACTGAATATCACCAGGAACTTGCTTTAGGCACTGCACAAGTGATTTAAAGTTGATGCATATAAACAGGCAACCTGCCCAGGATTTTGGTCAAGTTGGAGGCAATGGTACATCAACCCAAAAGCTTTTCATTAAGATATAAGTAATACTGGAAATACTAAGGACCAAGCCTCCAAAGGAAAAATGCTAAAATCAAATTCAATAGAGAAAATGCTTTTATAAATCACAAGAGAAGGACTGAAAGGATGAAAACACTTAAGTAAAAAAACCAAGCAGTAACTTTGTAAATACAATGACATTTTGTTCATGCAAAAGAAGGAAAGCCAACCTGAAAAAAAGATAAATTGAAAGGACACATATCAGCTGATAAAATTCAAGAAGAAAACTAAGAGCAGAGGGATAATGAAGAGGAAACAGTCGTGCACCTAAAAGTGGGCTACAAGACTGTTCATAAGAAAATCTGTTCTGACCTTAACAGTATTCACATAATTCTGCTGAATATCTTATGGTGAACAGTAGTATTTTTGCAAGATCTCAGGCCATCAGCAGGAGGAGGCCAAAAAAGACAGGTGAGTCTCCTGTGTTAGTAGGGAGGGTAAGAATTCACAGTGACATTTTGGAAGAGCTCAATAATGTGTTTGTCACTATTTTTACCATAGGGAGTTGGGGCACTATCTGAACTTCCATTTTGAGGCAATAATCATGAGGCAATGAAAATAAAGTCCGGTAATTAATAATTCACATAGCATTGAGTTATGCTGCTTTCTGTTCTACTGTATGGTAAAGTATTTTTGAAACACAATTTGGAATTGATTATTTACCTAATATTCATGTGTATTTCTTCAGAAACGTTAGCTGTATCTTAGAAGCAGCATATCTGCAATGTGATGCAGGGGTTGCTATGGTGAGTTCACATCTCTTACTTAATGCTGTACCTGAGTAAATACACATTGTAACAGTCTCTGTTAGAGGTGCTATTAGTCAGTTATGTCAGCATTTCTATCAAAAACACTTGTTTTCCTGTTGCAACTTGGCCAAAAGACAAAGAAAACTATTCCTAATGAAATCCACAGAAGTCTTTGCACTCTTCTAGTGTATTTTTTTCATGGTTTCAATCACTTTCTGAAGTTCTCTGTCATAAAAATCAAATTAAAAAAAACAGTGGATTTGTTTCTGTTCTTTAGTAGCTAGTGATTTTGATGGTAGTTATGGGAATTTTCACTTAGAAAAGTCCTTAGAAAAATTTGGGGGTTAGTTTTTATTTCACTGTTCCGGTCGGTGCCAGTGGGCATTCAGTCAGGCATTAATTGCACTACTTGTTTTACAGCCCTCTGCACTGCCAGAGTGGCATAAAGACACTCTTGTGTAACAGAGAACCAGGTCCTCAGTTCTCGTATTTAATGATTCAATTTAACTAAATGGCATCAGAAATTTAACTTGTTGACTCCAGTGTATTCTTTTTGAGCAATTATTTGAGTCACTCTCCAGGATACACATAAGAAAGGAGTGCATTGCTGGAAGTAATCAAATACGTTTATCTTTTTGGCATCTATTTATTTTTCTAATCATTTACTTTGAAAAAGAGTAAGTAACTTTCTGAGAATATTTTTCTCTAGGAGCTCCCCTGTGGATGTCAGGATAACTCTTGCGTTATGCATTTGTATAAATTTGTAGGTTGATGTGATTAAATGTTTTCCTTTCCTGAGTTTTGTTTTTAACTAAAATAACTTTTGTAGGAAATGTTTATATTTGGCAAAACCCCTTATACCAGATAATAACATTTTTGAAACAAAACTGCTACAAAAGTATTTCTAAATACATATATTTTTACTCAAAATTGTGGGGTTTAAGGACCTGGGTGGAAAAGTCAAAATTTACGGTAAAAAAATGAACGAGCTTTTGCAAGTTGTCCGTAAGGTCTGATTATACTGGGACTTGCATATGTACTTGCATGTTGACCTTGTGAAGACTATACTTTTAAGTGGAACAGTTTCTCCTGTGCTTCATGTCAGGCAGTAAGAGTGGATACTCATCACCGAATTGGCTGAACAGTGCGGCTGAACAAACACATCTTTCCCGTAAGTCAGGAAGAACACGGTTGGATGGAGAAACTCAAACAGATCATAAATGTACATCATTAGCTGGTAATGAGAAGGGAAAGCTATTTTTTGAGAATTTATTCCCATAGTCAGAAAGAGAGAGATGTGATGTGTTTCAGATGTTGCCCTGACATAAACTATAGAAGCTAGGTTTTTACACAGCATAAATCGTAGCCCTTTGTGTTAAATGGAGCCATAGAGATCTGTGAAATAATTTTGATGATGTTTTGGGGGTTGTCTCCAATTTTTAAGTGCTACAGTATTTGGATGTTAGTGCCTAACTTCTTGCTCGGTTTCTGCAGCACCGTATCATCGGACAGATCTCAAGCTCCACAAAATCAAGTATTACGGCACTACAAGATGAGAAATAGATCACGCACTTTCAACCTTCCGCTGTAAGGCCTTCTTTCCAAACACAAGCCAGTATCTGACATTGCAGTATTAGGGTCAAAAGCTGCAACACTACAAATTTTAGAAAATACTGTCCGGTAATATAAACAAAGGAACATAATGAATTCTACGTCTTATGGCACCTACCTATGAGTAGAATATGACTAAAGCAAAGCCTATCCACTTCTCAAAAGAATTATATACTAGTAATTCATCTTTTTTTTTTTCCATTAAGATCCTATATTCATATTTTCCATACAGTTTTCCTCAGTCATCTTCATTCACATGCAAAGAAATCCTTCTAAGACGGCAAGTCAGCATATACTTTCTTTCTCTTTCTGTCTCTTTCCTTCACTTGTGCATAAAAAACTGAAGCAAGGAGGACTGGGAGGAGAGGGCTAAGTTCTACATCCAAGGGTCTCCATTGGAAAACATTTTTCAGACCCCAAGGGTGAATACCCATGTAGTATCAGCAGGGTAAATCATGGCAGGTCTGTTTTTCAAATAAGTGGATCACAGAAAGTAGCATCTGAGCTGTGTTGCAAAAAGCAGCAGAAAACAGTGCGGTACACCAGGGCAACGCGCGAAGAGCAACCTCCCGCCTCCCTTAGGAGGTCGGTGTCCACATGTTGAAACAGTTGACACTACTCTGGTTTCCTTATGGACAGTACCAACCAGAATGCATTTGAAGTGTAACCTTGAGATGACAAATGTATGGATTAAAAGACCTACAAGAGATGGAAAAAACCTTGGTCCATGCTTAAAAGGTTGTACCAGTGTGATACCATTTATTGTATGTACCACTTTCCTGAGGCATAATGGATTGTTTTGAAGTTAACTATACATTTTCATTGCTTTCATTTTGTGATAAATCTAGCACTTCTTACTGAAACTCACTGGTGGATAAGACTTCTTGTGGTTACCTTCTTTATTCTTATGATTGATCAAGTAAATCTGGAAATACAATCTTGTGCGTTACATCTTTACCAAAAGTCTTATGGACCACTAGTGAGCCACAATTTCCAGATCTTCAAAGCCATGCAACAGACACACTTGGTACATAATTTGACAGGATTTTAGTCTGTTGCTGTAAACTATTAGTACCAGAAAGTAAAAATTCAGAACCACGGTATGATCATTTCCGTCACTATAAAAATAAACAAATAGCATTATCCAAGTGTGTAACGTTCAGAAAAAGGGAAGATTCCTCATCTTGTCAATACTTTTAATTGCACTTTCAAATCGTGGAAGGCACAGCCTTGTGTAAAATATCAGATGCTAGACCATATCATAGCTAAAGGGTTCAGATTTTGAAGGAAGTAATAAAAAACGCAAGTTATGTTGTTAAGAAATACATTAAGAATGTTTAAGAATATTGCATTACGGTCAGATGTCCAATTAAAAGATGAGTGCTCATGCAGCATTTTAGCCAATCAAAACTTTCTACAAGTACTAACCATTTTTCATAAAATCATCGTGAAATAAGGAGGAAATTATTATCAGACTTTTCCTCTCATCAGAACGGAACATTAGGACTTGAAAAATGTGTCATATGTCACTACCACTGATGAATTTTGCAAGTAGTGGTAGTCAAGACTACCATCTAGTCTTGATGATTCATTTAATGATTTGGATTTCATAACCACCATGGACAGTTTCTCTACACACTATTAAAAGTGGCAGAGTTAGCCTATTTTGCTTCAAGGTAAAGTTTGCTTCAAAGTAACAAGAAAATTTCATAACATTGCAACAAAAAATATAGCATCTTCCTGTTTTTCTAGCAATTCATGATCTTAATTTATGGAATGCTTTTGATTCCTAATATAGCTCATTTTCTCATTTTTTTCTTTAATTTACCCAGCAATTAGATCTGAAAATTTAAAAGTCATATTTCAGAAATTAGTGTTAAAGACATTGCAGAGGAGGAGAAAGGACAACGAACTTAATAAGAATCAGAAAATTCCACTATGAAACCAAAGGCTGAAGTTTAAGGAACAGACCTTTGCTCCTCAAGCCCACCACAAGTCCTGTTAGGAAGCATGGTTTTACCCTTCTGCTTTTAAACCAAATTAGTGGGTAATGTTCTGATTATTGAAACTGAGAGGAGCAAAACTGCTGGATGCTGCAGGAATATGATTTTTTAGTATTTTTCCTTCTTACAGTGAAAAAATTAGGGGATGATGAGGTTACTCAGACAGATCTTCCTTTGCCAGTAGTAAGAGTTTAACCTGAACGATTATCTCAGGATTCAGTCCATGTTTCTACTTTATGGTTTATTGCCTACAAACGCCAATGCAAGTGAAGACACAAAGAAAACGAAAGAGTAAGTGGCTGATGGACATTTTTAGTTTGGTTTGAAACAGGTGTCACGGAACTCTGACACATCTTTAAAGCGTGAATCATCTTGTACTTTTTTCTTTTTATTTTACTATGGAAAACATCATTCCTTCTCTGAGAAAGTTTGGTTTTGTGGCACTTAGTGTACCGTTAAACTAGTTCAGATCTTCCTCCGTGCGAGAGTGACGTTGGTCACATCTATAAATGCTGCTCACAGGAGGAGAAGGGACATTGCATCAAACCCTTTCTGACAATTACATCGTTGGCCAATGGTGAAGATGAGTGACACCACCTCAGCCATGGTCCATTGATGACCTGCCTTTTGTCACTCCTGATTCCTATTTTTTTTAGAGCTAGAATGGTTGCAGAAACAGCTCCCAGAGAGAAGGAGCACTTTGAGAAATTTCTTCGGCTAATTAAAATTAGTTGTTGACAGACTGAAGGGATTCCCATACAGAGATTGGCAGAAGAAAGGCTAAAACAGAGCCCAGAAAGGACGTGTAAAGTGTGACCGGCTCAGGAGACACAGACTTTCCCCTCTAGGTCAAAGCATCAAACTCAGCCCGGAATGGAGGCGGTTTAAAAATCTCTGTTATCGCTACTGGTGTTCAGGATGCCGTGTGAAATTTAGTAATAGCCAGTCCAGCTGCGCACACCATAAAACCCTTGTTACCATTCTCAGTTGTTTACAGTTTAACATAAATCAGAACCAGATCTGAAACAAGTCGTGTATCTCGAATTGGACCGGTATTCTCTGTACAGTAATTCTTACTTCCCTCTTGCCAAAGTGCTGAAGCTAGACTAGCCAGATCTTTAATATCGAGCCAAATATGGACAAGCAGGAGCTCTATACACAAACACTTCTAGAAATAGAAGTATATTAATTTTCAAATAGAAATGTCACTGAGCAGTACACACAGACATTACAACTGTACAGGAATATGGAACTTTCCCACCTTCGTATTTAAACAGGACTATAGAAAGTAAATTCCTCACTTACCGCATAGCACTACTTGCAATAACAAAACAAATTTTATCTTCTGAGGCTCCTTGTTTTGCTGGAATGGAGGTGGGGAGAAATCCATCTCAGTTCACGAACATGTTTAAATAGCGCCTTTGAGAACGGATTCAGAAGCAAATATGTACCATTGCACTGGGCAGCTGCTCTTGCGGATTTCCAGTTAAACAAACAGCTATTGCAAGGTATGTCTCGTAATGAGGTTGTTTTCTCTAGACTTACTCTAGGGTCACGGTCATCACCTGGGAATTGTGGTTTTCAGATTTACGAAATTACTAATCGATATTTGTGCAAAATTACACAATAGTATAATAAACAATTGTGGTGTATGAACGTGCAGCACATAAAAGTAAAATGTTACTTTCCTGTGAGAACTGTTGATTTCCAAGTTTTACTTCAAACTGTTTTAACAAAGTCAAGTAGAGTAAGTGACAAAACTTATAACATGTTAAATAATTTTTAAAATTTGAGGAAAAAAAAGGCACGGAAACTACTGGTGACAAAATACAAATACAGCTCTGTTTTAGCAATACTTGTATATGTAATTTCTGATTACTTTCAGCAGGCAAGAGAGAAGTAAAGAAGCATGAGTCTTTGCAGGAATGGTGACTGCTCATTGCAGTGTGCTCACAGTCTTCTCCGGCACGTTCATTCAGTCTGCGGAGCCAGAAAAAAGCTTTTACTAATAGGATTTGATTAAAAGAAATACTAATTGCCTATTGGAAGTCAAGAACCACTTTTTCTGTAATACTTAAAAAAAAATTTTAAAAAGCTATTACACTAACAGATTTTTCTCATTAAGTACCATTTTAACCAGCATGATAAATACATTTGTTTTCAGCTTCAGAATGACAAAACTCTTCAATTTGGACTTCTTTCCTAAGTGCTTTCACAACCGTACGGAGTTACAACAGGGTCTCAGCTACCGCCAAGACCGTACTCACTTCTGAGTTAGGTGCTCCAACTTCAGTGAAGTGTCTGGCTGCATTTGTCTCTGATTTTTAGCAGCTGTGTTTGAATTGAGAGCTTGATTGACAATTATCTCACCTTGACAGAAGCTTGATTACTTGGGCTATGAAAAGATTCTTTATGCTATTTTTCGATAAACAGTTACTTTTTTATCCCACTTTTTGATATTAACTCTTACTTGTTCCTCAACAGCCACATCTACAATTTTTCAAATCAAGCCAAAAACATTAGATTGTTGCAGCTGGCACGACGCTTCAGTGTCCAGTAGTGTTACTTCTTGGGTTTGCCTGTGCCAATGAAGTTTTAGCACGGATAAAATTCAAAATCGATTTTTCTCCAAGAGTTCTACCGAGCAAGGATTGTGATAAACTCTGTTAATTTAGGATTAAAGACAGAATGAAAAGCCAGCAATAAAGACCCTTTGAAAGCAGTGGGGGATGAGTAATGGAAAATGTTCTTGCTGCGGACTAATCAGAGTGTAATTGCTGAAAGAACCAATCTTTCATTAATTGGAAAGGCAGTAAACTCAATCAGTCACAGTGCCAAAATATTGCAGTTCAGTTGAAGAATTTTATTGAACTAATTGGTTTAATTGTTTTAAGTAGTGCTGTTATAAGAGTCATTATTAAGAAACATTATTCTTAATACAATTTTCTGAAACATAAAAACTTTTTATGAGGCAAGTGATTTTAATTTCAAAAAAAGATGAGACAACAGTTTTGATTTAAAAGAGCAACTCGACTAGGTTATGTTTCATTAGAAATTATCAGCACTTGATTCTGGATGTCGTCACGGATAATGTGAAGCACTTTGTAAGCGAAGGGTACTTCAGCTGTGTTTAGACTAGATTAAACATTTCTGATGGCATTTTCTCAGAGTCAGAAAACTGGTTTCATCTTATCGGCCTAATCCGGATATAATGGATGAAGGAAATCTGCCTCCCGCTTTTGCACACCCACCCTCCGCTTCTCTTTATCCCCAAGGGAACGTTGTACCAGTGCTGTAGGTTACTCGCTAGCTCCACAATCAGTTTAAACTGGAATAAGCAGTCCTGGCTTACCTTCTAGTCCTCTGCCTGATTATTGCCATTTGCATCCCTCTCTCCCTTCTGCCAGATGTTCGTGCAACCACATGGTCAGTGGGAACAGGGCAACCCTCTGGGTTAAAACTAGCTGCTGCTTTTTTTTTTTTTTTTCCCTCCCATATGTGATTATGACTATTTGCAGTTACTGGGGAAGCAAGGAGAGCGAAAACAGTGATTGGGTCAGTGGGAAGTTGGCACTGCCTCTTTTAGCATCAGCATTTGCTTCTGTTGACTTAAGGGAGTTGTGGGACTATAGCGTTAGCATCGCTCCCCTGGGGTTCAAACCCAGTCGGGCTCTGTGGAGCAAGAAGCAGGAGCCCAGGTACATCAGTCACCACTTCCCTTCCTTTCCCAACAGTGTTTGGACTGACTGAATTCTGACCATCTCATTGGCACCAGTTCTGATGCAATATCTCTTCGACTCAAAAGCGGAGGGAGAGTGCCGTATGTAACCCTATGTGAACTGCAAGTGCCGGGTCCGGCCCATGCCTGTGCAATCTTTCTGGATCTGTGACAGTGACAATAAATATTGACATCATTGCAAAGCCAAGCAAACTGTTTGGGAGGTTTTCATGCCACAACGAACCTTTAGTGTGTTTCTAGCAACACCCCGTTGGTTACTGAATCACAGACAATCCTGACGGCGCAAGATTTGTAGGGGAAGGTAATGTAATTCATTAGACCCAACGGCAGAACTCAGGAGGGAACTTTGACATTTCCAGACATCAGGTCCAAAAGGTAGAGCTTGTTAATCTGTCAGATATGGTCCGCAATCAAGGAGATATCAGTGGCGACTGAGTTCCCGTAAGGTGACTTTCTTTGATTGCTGTTTGTGTTCAGAACGTCTCTTGGCAGACTTCTCGTCACCAAGCTGTGCGGTCCGTGGGGCTGAGGGGTCCAAAACGCGGGGTGAGGTGCCTGGAACGCCTCTCGGCCAAGGTTCTGCACAAATTCCTTGCAGCTGCAACATGAAAATAGGGTTGTCATTACTGCTGCTTTATCACTGTTGTTTTTACCTATTACTTACGTCTCCTGCAGCTTCTCTTGATCAAAAGCCATTATACTAACAACCATACAGACAGGCAGTCCACGACTGTCTCTAACTCACATTTTTGGGGAAAGAATAGAGCTTAAAACTCAGGAAATCTCACGAATTAGGACCAGAATTCATAAGGATGTCTCCCCCATGGAGTGCCTCTCAAGATGGGGTGTGATACTGAGAGGTGGAGGACAATCTGCTGGGTCAGATACTGGCTACCATCCCGTGAGGCTGTTGAACTCGGTGGGTCAATGGCTTGATCAGAGAGGGCAAAACCTTGCAGAAATTTCACAGTTCGGTCAGAGTAAAAGTATGTTTTGCACAAGGTAGCAGGAGGGATATAAAAACATGACAGTGTAATAAACATGTTTCAGCTAGTATAATAAACAGAATTTGGAGCCTTCAGAGCTGAGCCAGATTTCTCTTTTAAAAGAGGAAAAATGCGCAGCCAGGCATTGTCTCATATGACAAATGATAATAATGAGCAATAACAATAACATGAATCATTGTTATAAGTCATCTGGTGAATTATTTATTTATTTATTTTAGAAACTAATAAAGCATTACAAAAAGTCACTACTATGGGGTAAGGAACATTATCAAGAGAAGTATGTGGAACTGACAGAGACAAAGCTTTTCTAGATATGAAGTTTCAAGTGAAAAAGAGTAAGAACAAAAATGTTTCACATGGAGTATGTTTTTGATCTTTTTAACTCTTTTTGTGGCTTTTCGATATCATTCATTCATTAAATAGCTGATAAATGGCAGCCAGCTTTCCTTGAGGACCTGCACGCTCCTTTGCTGCTTAGCCTTGAATGCACTTACCCCTGTGATGGCCAAGGGAAACAGGGATGTAGTACATTCCCAGTTTTGCCGACGGAGGACTGGGGAGCAGAGAGTGGATTAGATCCACTAGGGACATGGAGATATCTTATTCTGAGCTGCTGTGAGTTTGTCTACAAGGTGTGTTTTGGGCAGACATCCACCGACACTGCCCATGCTCAGAGTCAGTCCAACCCATGGAACCCTCAAGAGCGCAGCAGAGAGCTGAAGCTTTGTTAGCTTGCCGTGTCTCACACCGGTAGGTGTATTCTTCTTGTATTTTGAAGAGATAGGGCAGATTGAACAGTGAAGAAACTTTGTAGAGCCTGGGTTGCCCAGGTCCCGAGCTGCTCATCTCTGCCCGGGTGGTGGCCGTGCCAGACAGGGTTCTCTGCACCTCGGGGACCTCCCCATGGAAAGTGTCAGTGCCCAACACGCTGATGTGAGTTCTGACCACCGCTCTGATGCCCACGTTCTCCATGAATGTTGCCTTAAAGGTGTGCTCAATAGGGCAGGAAAAGTCTGCAGCAGAACCAAGAATGTAGTTTCATGCCCTGGGCTAACTGCAGGGCACCTGGGGAGAGCAGGACGGGGGTATGGCATCTCCCTCCCACTGCCAGGAGAGAGTAACGGGATGAAGAACGTATTGGTTTCACCTCTTTTTCATTCATTTTAATAATTGGGAAATCCTCGTAAGCTGTCAACACCCATAGGTCTCTGAAGGCATGCTTTTCCCTCATGTAAATATAAAACTTTTTAAGAGTGGTGCCTCGTCCTGATTCCTTCTAAAGAGCTGACTCTGCTCTCAGGGCCTAAGTAATGTTATTAAGTGCTGCAAACTATTATACACTGCTCAGACAGCACAAATAACAGTACCGCTCTCCCACAGAGCCTGCTAATGAAAGGCAAATCTGATTGTTTTCACAGGCTGATTTTAATCGCATCTAGTTTATATGAACACATTGTTATTTTTATAAACAGAAATGTAGTCACGGGACCCTAAAGATTACTGGTGAAACTAAGTTATCAGTGGCTTTTTTCACATGTTTTATAAAAACTTGTTGACTCCTAATCTAACAACGACCGAAATACAAATGGCCAAATCATGGCTAACACAAACACGGTCAAGGACAGACTAGACAAATGCCTGAAGAGCTTGCCCACTTTTTCCAGCTAGGTCAGTGGTCCAATAAAAGTGATGCCCTATCCCCTTGCCCACACTTTTTCCTTAGCTCACTACGGGAGATACAACTACGCTTGTGGGCTCAGTCGGGAAGGACCCAGGTGTTGCTAACTCCACTGTGGGTCAACTGTCTTCAGTGCCTCTCTGCCTCCAAGGACAGCCTGGCTCTCTTTTCTCCATATCCCCATTAGGTTGTTGTAGACAGCAGTAATATCTCTCCTTAGCCGCCTTTTCTGCAGGCTGACCAAGCCCATCTCCCTCAGCCTCTCTTTGTATGCCTTGCACTCCACCATCCTCTTGCTGTACTCCTTCTTGGAGCTGAGGGGGTTGTGGAGGGCAAAACTTAAAAGTGCCTGATGGAGGGGAACGATCTCTTCCCTGCCTTTGACCTGCTGGCTGCACTCTAGCTGATACAATCCAGATGGTTTCACAAGAGCTCTTCCAGGCCTGCACTTTGTGACCCTGAGGTGAGGAGTAGTGGTGGCCAGCTCCTCCATCCCAGCACATCATGCCGGCACATATGGAGGCATTTGAGAGCTGTACACTACTAAACAAATATAGGCTTCTCTGGCTGACTAGACAAGAACAAAAATGTATGTATGTGTTCTCTATTAAATGATGAATGGTGAGCTCTCCCCAGCCTGTAGTGCATTTATTTCATGGTAGATAACCATGGACACATGTCTGGTCATGCAATGAGACAGACATTGGGCCCCAGGGAAGACAGAGCCGCAAGCAGGCTAGCCTAGCGAGTAATCCTGCTGGAAACCTTCCCTTACTCACATCTGAAGGGCCTCCAGAAGAACCAGCGGCAGAGATGGGGACCACCTGGATGAAATGTTCTGGTAGGTGGGATCCGAGCTGGGGTGCTTCTGATGAATTGCTCAGGATGCGGGGCTCATTGCAGCCACTGCAAAAATTAGCCTCCTCAAATGAGGATGGAGACCAAAATATCAAACTAGATTTAACTCTTTTTCACCCAGCAGATCTGGACCTGCAAGTTTTCCAGATCTTAAAAGAAGCAGAGGTCCCAAAGACATGCCTCATGTGCAGCTCTGGACGCTCCCAGGGCCCCTCACCCTCAGCACCACTCGCTGCCCACGTCACAGGTGTCAAACCAGCGGTCCACCCAAGAGCCTGAAATCACTCCCTCACCTTTGGGCAGGACACGGCAGCAGCCATGAGAACTCACAGGACTCCGTTAGTCACCTGAAAGGGCAGCTCTCCCCACCGAGCAAACAGCACAGCGTGAAGAGAGTGGACAAATTACAATGTACAGCTCCAAACGATCGGGGATGTAAAGACTTCTTATATACATCAGTATAGGAAGGCGCTGGGCTAAAGTGGTCTAACACTTCAATATTCCTCAGTGAGCTATTATATTTAAAACATATAAAACCATAGTGTTGTATTGCATGTTACCCATCAGTGGCTATTCACTACCTAGTGAATTCATCATTCCTCTGCCCTGCAGCTTTGTTTGCTCAGTTTCGTTCCATGTAGAGCATGGACAGTATGTTCTTTCTAGCACATATGGGCACTTTCAGAGCAAACAATAGACACAGGCTTGCAGAGAAAATCTCCAGGTAGCCCCTGCCTTTGCTCAGGCAAGGCTTGAAGCCAGGAATAATTGTCCCGACAGTGCAAGATGTTTCCAAACGTGTTCTGAAAATAACGGAGGGGGGATTGGCACCACTGAAATAATCTTTTTTATGTTGAGGGTGTGGAACAACTGAAGGCATGGGGTAAAAATCTGGAGAGGATGTTTTTGTTTGTTCCTGAAATGATTCAAATAGAAAGAAGGCAAAATAAATTTTGCATGATAAGTCCTTCTAAATAGTACAATTAACACGTATACCCTTCCTAAAGCCCTGACTCACAATCAACCTTTAAGGACTTGACTGAATTGTATTAAGAAGCTGGCTGGTAACCACAAACCTCTTCTAGGTGGGCTGAATCTTTTCCTGAGATGTTCCTGTCCCTCTCCATTGAGATTATACAGACCCTAAGGCAAATTGTCTCCTTTCTTAATAATTGCAGTGAAGTGCCTTTTGTTAGGTGTTATGACGTTGAACCTCTCTGTCTTTCCCTTCTGCTTAAAAATATGGGGTAACAATAAATATTTACACTCTGCACTGGCAGGAATCATTACAATGGGGAGATGTGGTAACATTGCGAAGAAAATATCCCGTGTCGTCTGTAGTCATACTTTATGTTATAAGCACACTGCCATGGGCAGGGACACCTTCCAC
>NW_009608934.1:0-1446 GCF_000690535.1 Cariama cristata
CACCTGAAAAGCTTCTCGGTCTGAGAGATGCGCATTCGAATCCCCCCCATCCCGGTGGGAGGCGACCCAGACAGCTCAGCCGAGACGGGATCAGGCTTCTGTTTTCCAGAGTCTCTAGGGGTTGGAAATTGAAACAACTTTAATAATGCTGATCTCCTGGGTACTGAGTGCAATCATACAATATGTCTTTTCACATTTGTATTCAGACCTAAGCGTAATACTGCCTTTCCTGCCATATGTGTTGTTTGCCTTTGTTGTGTACAAATGGTTTATCAGTGCTGGGCGTTGACTGACAGGCATGGTTGTGCCATGGGGTTTGACGCTGATTTAGTCTTTGATAAGATGAACCATTATTGCTCCAATTCTTTATGTCTATAGTGTGATTACAAGCAGCTCAATTTGTGAACTGGTAGAACCCACTTTGTCTCTGTATTCTGGGCTAGCGGATTTTGTTAGTGATTATATTCACAATTTTACTGGGGGAAATGGTACTTCTCCCTTCGCTGAGAACCTGACTGCACCAAATTTTCGGATACTCTTAGGACTGTCAAACCACCATGAACTTATTATCATGTTCTCTGAATGTTTTCCTGGTGTGGTGTAATATCAAATGTCAGTACAGGTCTAGGCGCTGTGAAGCCACCTCAACTCCTACCACATCTGCCAAAGCCACCCTACCCCCCACCACAGCCACTCCGACCCAGCGACGACCTCAGCAACAACCCCAGTGACGGATGCTGTCATTCCTGAGACCAGCAACAGTCAACTTGCTGTGTGATCTCCTGGCTACACTACAGTTTGCTCAGACCCCAGCAAAGGGTGATGCAGCAGACTCAGGGAACCGACCTGTCCTTGTATCAGTCGCCCCTGTACAGAAGAGATACACCAGAAAATCAGCTCGTTTAGAGGAGGATGAGGCTGAACCATGTCTGTCACGGGAGCAGGAGGATGAGGCTGAACCAGAGGTAATCCCCCAACCCCAAAACCAAGGACAGACAGAACCCCAGGTAGTAACCTGATCACTAAAACTTCAAGAGCTGCAACATATACGCAAAGACTACGGCCGTCTATCAGGTGAGCACATTATCACCTGGTTGCTCCGGTGCTGGGATAGCGGGGCCGGCAGCATGGACTTAGATTGTAGAGAAGCCAGGCAGCTGGGATCCCTCCCTAGAGAGTGGGAATTGACAAGGCTGTTGGGAAAAAGGCACAAACCCTCAGCCTCTGGCGGTGACTCCGGTCAACTGTGAGGGAGAGATACCCATTCAGGGAAGATATTGCATGTCATCCACATATGTGGAACACTATGGAGAAAAGTATCCAGTATCTGAGGGAACCGACTGTGCAGGACATGATTTATTCTAACCTAGATGATCCACGGCTAGCCACCGACCCAGACAAGGTCCGATGCACAAGACCCATGTGGCACAAGGTCTCGCAGAGCGC
>NW_009608935.1:0-252 GCF_000690535.1 Cariama cristata
ACCACCACTCTTTGGGCCTGGACATCCAGTCAGTTTTTTACCCAGGGAACAGTGCACCCATCCAAGCCATGAGCAGCCAGTTTCTCCAGCAGTATGCTGTGGGAAACAGTGTCAAAAGCTTAACTAAAGTCTAGGTAGATGACATCCACAGCCTTTCCCTCATCCACTAAGCAGGGCACCTTGTCGTAGAAGGAGATCGGGTTAGTGAAGCACAACCTACCTTTCATAAACCCATGCTGACTGGGCCAAATC
>NW_009608935.1:425-14990 GCF_000690535.1 Cariama cristata
CTGATAAATGATAGAAAGGGGCTTGGTGAGCTCTTCCACCAGCTCCCTCAGTACCCTTGGGTGAATCCCAACTGGCATCATAGACTTGTGTGTGTCCAAGTGGTGTAGCAGGTTGCTAACCATTTCCCCTTGAATTATGGGGGCTTCATTCCGCTTCCCATTCCTGTCTTCCAGCGCAGGGGGATGAGTACCTGGAGAACTGCTCTTGCTAGTAAAGACTGAGGCAAAGAAGGCATTAAGTACCTTGGCTTTTTCCTCCTCCTTTGTCACTATGTTTTCCCCCCTCATCCAATAAAGGATGGAGGTTCTCCTTAGCCCTCCTTTTGTTTCCAATGTATTTATAGAAACATTTTTTATTGCCTTTTATGGCAGTAGCCAGATTAATTCTAGGTGGGTTTTGGCCCTTCTGATTTTCTCCCTGCATAGCCTCATGACATCCTTGTAGTCCTCCTGAGGTGCCTGCCCCTTCTTCCAAAGGTTATAAACTCTTCTTTTTTTTTTTCCTGACTTCCGGCCAAAGTTCTCTGTTCAGCCAGGCTGGTCTTCTTGCCTGCCAGCTCATCTTTTGGCACATGGGGATAGCCTCCTCCTGTGCCTTTAAGATTTCCTCCCTGAAAAGTGTCCAGACTTTTCCCCTTCAGCACTGCCTTCAAAGGGATTCTGTCAACCAGACTCCTGAACAGGCCAAAGTCTACCCTCTGGAACTGTAAGGTAACAGTTCTACTGACCCCCCTCCTTACTTCTCCAAGAATTGTGAACTCTCTGATTTCATGATCACTATACCCAAGATGGCCTCCAACCATCACGTGATCACTCTGTTCACAAACAGTAGGTTGAGCGAGTTGCCTTCCCTAGTTGGTTCACTCATCAGTTGTGACAGGAAGTTATCTTCTGCACAGGAACCTCCTAGACTATTTTCTCTCTGTGTTCTGTTTCCAGCAGACATCTGGTAGGTTGAAGTCCCTCACAAGAACAAGGGCTAGCAATTGTGAGACTTCTCTCGGCTGCTTGTAGAATATTTCGTTTACCTCTTTGTCCTGGTTGGTGGTCTGTAGCCGACTCCCACCATATGTCTGCCTTGTTGGCCTTCCCCTTGATTCTTACACATAAACACTCCACCCTATCATCGCCGTTGTTAAGCTCTAGACATTTGAAACACTCCCTAACATACAGGGCCACCCCACTGCCCTTCCTTTCTTACCTATGCCTTCAGAAGATTCTGTAGCAATTCATTGCAGCACTCCAGTTATGCAAGACATCCCACCATGTTTCTATGATGGCAACTACGTCAAAGTTTTCCTGCTGCACAATGACTTCCAGCGCCTCTTGTTTGTTGCCCATGCTGCATGCATTGGTGTAGATGCACTTCAGTTGGGCTATTGTTCCTGCCACCTTTTTTAGGGGAGAAGCCCTAGTTCCTACAAAGATGAATATATAAATCAGATTTCTGATAATGAAACATGGTTACAAATATGCAATTTCCTAGAATACAATTAAGGTTAACTATTAAGGAAAATAAACATACAAATATTTGAAACATCATGTTAAAAAATCCACATAATTTTCCTCCTGCATGATGGGAAAGTAGTTACTACAGCAGAATAATGAAAATACAATATGAAACAAGCAGATACGTATGAATATTCATAAGCGTACACGTGCCTATACCAACACATTGACACACTGTATGTCAAAGAACATTGCTTGTTCAGAGCCCTGAAACGGCACTTCGGAGGCACTGTGCCAGAGCCCTTCTGTGTGCTATATCCACATATATATTGGTTGTAAATATCCCATAGCTTACTTTGCTCATTCTTGTTGGCAAACACCGGGCTTAAGTGAAATGATCCACAACTACCCTCGGGTGTCTCTCATGCTTGCTTTTCTGGGTTTATACAGTATCTTATTTTTCATCCCTAATCTCATTACCTTACATTCTCTACAGGGAGCTGCACAAGACTCCTATCTGCCAATAAGACAAATCCACTTGTGTTAGTTTGATTGTAGTGTCTCCTCCAGTGGTTTGTGTGCATATGTGTCATCAAGAAAAATACTGGCACAGGATGAACTGCAAAATGCTTCTCATCTGGTATCAGGTTACTGCCATAAATCTTTGCTGTTACAGATTCTTCTTTCAAATATGCCTTTTTGTAGCATTTCTAATATGACCATGCCTCTGATCATCTCCAGTCCCATATCATGTGTCTTGGCAAATTGACCATGCCAGGGATGACACCGAGGTGTGATATGTCGTCAGTGATGGCTGCTTTTTTTTCCATTTCTGGAAAAGAGAAAACAGCATGGTGACAGGATTTCCAAAACTTTTTCTCTAAGAAATCAGCTGCCAAACAGACATTACAGAGCAGCTCAGCTGTTTGCCATCTGAATTATAGAAAACAAATAATATGAAACCTGTGAATATTTTTTCCCTGTATACTATTTAACCTCTGTTTTCAGTATGAAACTCAAACTAAGACTTTAGCATCTCTCGGAGACTAAGGGGTGGAGGTTAACTAATGCTAGTATAAAGTATGTGGAGCTGTAGGCTTGGAAGGTGTTACTAGAGACATGGGTCCTGGTTTCAGACTCCGTGACTGGAGCTGAAGATACTCACAGCATGATGGGTCTCAGAGCAATATTTGTCCCAGTAGAAAACTGATGACAAGGATGAAGTTTACATGTGAATGTTAAATATTGTTTGAAAACAAAATGTGGATTTGTGTGACTCCTTGCTGAGAACTATCTCAGAGGTACTTGGAGATATGAAGAGGAGGAGACAGTTTTAAATCCTCTTTTACCCTTTCATAGGGACATGGGCTCCAAAAGCCATTCCAAGAGGGAATGTATGCAGAGAAGAAGCTGCAGAGAAATAATTATTTCTGCAGTGCACAGAGTCCTACTGGAGAAATAGGCTAAGCATGTCACAAAGTATTTTTATATGCAAAGGTTTGATAGTTTGAATGAAAAGTTTTGTTACTGAGCAATGAGTTTGATTTGTTAATAAAAAGGAGGCTTCTCATTTAGTTTTTTTATTAGTTCAAAGAACCAAACAGTTAGGCTTCCTCTTCTGCTCCCTTTATTTCCTTGCTTTCCCTCCCTTCCCTTTTTCATTTCTTATCTTTGTAATATTCTCAGAGCTGGAGTAATTTAAAAAGAAAATTAGTCTCTCCATTTGGAGGGAAAGAAATAGAGAAGCAGGAAGGAAAGACTTGATCATTGTTTTTCACTTCAAAACCTGTTTCAATTTTTTTAACATGAAAATTTCAATTCATATGGAAATGTATTATTCAAAAACTTGGGGAAATGAGGCAGATTTTTTTCCTCCTGTCTTCTTTAACATTTATTTTACTGTCTCTGTGATGCATATCACGCTAGGAGTCTCTGCCATTTACCTTGCCAGTAGCAGTGGACTCAAACCCCTTTTATCAGATAGTGGATTCAGCCTTGTATCACCAAAGTGACTGGAGATTTGTCAGCATCATTTTAGCATGCTGGCTTGATCAGGTGATGCTATAGAGATTCCTATTGCTGCTCTACATTATCTTCCATGTCTTGCAATTTGTGCTATTCATATAAATTACTCCCAATGATGGTATTCAAAGCCAAATTTAAACATACCACTAAACCATGGGAACATAGCATATAACTAGCTACAATGAAATCCAAGAAGTATTGGATCATATGATCACCTCTGGCTCAGAAATACCTAATGAATGGTAAATGGAGTTCAGTTCGGCTAAATGTTGAATAATGAGCTCAGAAACAATGATGAAAGAAAGCTGATCTGATGAAAGGGTGGCAGAGCAGTGAAGAGTAAGTGTGGGAGTTATTAAAGGCCTCTCTCGTAAAACTTTGGAGCAACAATTTAGGCTTGCTGCAAAGGAACAGCTTAGGCAAAAGAAATATGAGCCAGAGGAAAGTAAGCCACAGGATAGAAGGTGTGTTTACTTGGACTTCTGCAGTGGTGAACTGAGATGATTTCCCTTCACAGATAGGAAAAATTTCTCATGTGAGGCATAGGTTAATCTCATATTTTACCTTGCAAATTTTATCAAAATCAATAGGGAGAAGGGGAGCTGTCAGTCAGATTAATGAAGAGTTGTAACACCTTCCGTGAGTGGGAGAGTAGAATCATCATTAATTGTGGGCTAAGTGCATCTCAAGATAGCTTATAACCCTCCAGTTAGTACCACTTACGTACATCGTTTGGCACGGAAGAGAGTGGGTCACTGCTCAGTCCTTCCACTCTTGCTCTCAGCCCAATCTAGGTGTAATCGCAATTATGCCCTTTTTCCCACTAAGCAGTGGGGGCAGTGCCTGTATTTTTCCTGTCTTTGGTGCCAGGCCCTCTCCTGCTGGGGAGCTTCATTTTCTGCCGCGCAGAGCCTCTCGGTCGCCTCCGAACACTGAAAAAGAGGCTTGCATCCAGGTGGGGAAATGCTTCCTGATCCAAAAGCTGAAGCACAGCTTCCCCTTCCAACAAGCAGAAAACCTCCAACAGGGCAGGGATTGGTCTCTCACTGGTTGTACAGCAGGCTAGAAAAGCTGGGGAAAAGGGTAATGAGCTTCCCCACCTGATGACAAGGAAAAAATGTATTTGGGGCAGATATTTGCATTGAGATGGCTTAATTTATGCATCTGTTTCAGCCTCATCCAAATAATCTGGACCCAATATACCTCATGATACTTTGTTCTCTGAATATGGGTTCCAGTTCTCTCCCCATTTCTTATTTCCTCTTTTCTTCCCACAAGGGAAAAAAAAGGAAGCTTTTGAATTGTGGGAAGTCTTCATATTTCCATTTGGGATGAAATGTAGCACCCAGTTTTTAAAAATATTTTATTGTTTAAATAGGAGATTTTTTTTTTTTCCTTAGGAACTTTCTAAAAAACATTTGGTCAAAATTAATATTTCTGTGAAAGACGTTTGACCAGTTTTAGATACTTTGATTACAGCTTTTTCAGTGAAGCATTTTCAGTTAGAGAAAGTCTTTTTAATTATTGTAAAAGTCAGACATGCAAATACAACTGAATGTGTTCTGCTCTGCTGAACACTGTATAAGCAAGATCAACTCAGCAGATGCAAAATGCTAGCACATCAACACTTGACATTCATTTATTTTCTGGTGCCTGCACAGAGGACCTGCTCGCAGAATCATACCCAGTGTGCTGATTCTCAGTTTCCTGTTCGATCTCTAGAATACTGCAGTGGAGAAGGAAAATGAAGGTTGGAAATCATAGGTACTGGGAATTGATGAGGCAGTGTAAATTATATTGGAAATGGTAGTAAGGAAGGCAGAAGCAAAGAATGGAGCATAGCTGGAGGAAAAAAACCAAACAACATAAGAATCTGTCTTTGCTATGTTTCTCTTCTTCCTTATACTCTGATTCTGTGATACATGTCTGAGAGAATTCTTTATGTAAAACCTCATTTGCTATATGGTCTGATTAATGCTACTTCAACACTCGCTTTCTCTGAGAAACATCTGCATCTTCATTCACTTCAACATATCTTAAGTGAAGTAACATGCTTTTCGTAAGGGTTAAACAGACACCAGCAGAGCAGCACTCAGTTTGTCAGCCCCAATGTGCTCTGTAAGCAATTTCTTTAGAAGCTTTAAATTGAAACACAGCTCTGTATTAGTGATCCTTTCCTTCCCTTTCTTTCCCTGCAGTCTCTTGCATGTCTTGTAAGTGAATGAACTGCAAGCAAAAATGCTGTCCATCTAAAATAGAATTTGCTCTGCATGGTGCTGAACAAATAATTTATTGAGCTAACTGTTTGAGTACAGCTTGTCTAAGCACTTGATCAGATACCCTTGACTGCTTGGATGGGTGACAAGGAAAGCTGAATGAAGTTTTTTCCGTCAGCTTTTGTGGTGGCATAAACTTAAAAGTAGTGAAACTGTTAGACCTTCTAACTCTATGTAGTCTCTTGTGAGCCAGGATGCAGAGAAAATGACAGTGTTTGGCAAAGAATTTATTCAATCAATCTTTCAGTAACTTTATTTTAAGACTTTTTTTTTTTTGTCTCCGATATATGTAACACTGCTCTCTGTGTGTGGGATTGCAGGTAGTTATTGAATTTTTTTTTTTAAATGTTGTGTAGAAACTTTTGACATTATTTGATGTGTTATATTTATCAGTGCAGGGACAGCGTTTGTGTCAGTGATGTTGTGTATTCTAAAATGCATGGCATACAAAAATTATTGATCATTTCAAGAAGCCCAAATGATTTTTAGCTTTGCCTCAGGCTCTATTAGCAATGTGGAAAATTGAAAAGGGCTCTCAAGATAAAACTAGTTTAAGATTGAAACTGCAACCGAAGAGCTGTCAAGTGGAGAAGTACTTATGAATTATAATGAGCATGATCTAAAGATGACATTATCCTTTAGAAGTTTGGTTAAATCTTCCCAGACAAAGGTCCCTTAGAACAAACAAAATCAAAATAAGAGCTGTTTTAGGAAATGTATTTAGAGGCAGTGCACATTAAATCATAGAAACCTTTAGGTTGGAAAGAACCTTCAAGATCATCGAGTCCAACTGTAAACCCAGCATGGCTAAGTCCACCACTAAACCATGTCCCTAAGCACCACATCTACATGCCTTTTAAATGCCTCCAGGTATGTCTCTACCACTTCCCTGGACAGCGTGTTCCAACACTTGATAACACTTTTGGTGAAGAAAATTTTCCCAATACCCAATCTAAACCTCCTCTGGTGCAACTTCAGGATATTTCATCTTGTCCTATCACTCGTTACTTGGGAGAAGAGACAGACCCCAGCTCGCTACAACCTCCTTTCAGGTAGTTGTAGAGAGCAAGAAGGTCTCCCGTCAGCCTAGTCTTCTCTAGGCTCAACAACACCAGCTCCCTCAGCTGCTCTCCATCAGACTTGTGCTCCAGACCCTTCACCAGCTTTGTTGCCCTTCTCTGGACACACCCCAGCACCGCAATGTCTTTCTTGTAGTGAGGGGCCCAAAACTGAACACAGGATTTGAGGTGTGGTCTCACCAGTGCTGAGTACAGGGGAACAATCCCTTCCCTAGTCCTGCTGGCCACACTATTTCTGATACAGGCCAGGATGCTGTTGGTGTTCTTGGCCTCATAGCCTCATGAGACCTCTTAGCCTCATGACATCCTTGTAGTCCTCCTGAGGTGCCTGCCCCTTCTTCCAAAGGTTATAAACTCTTCTTTTTTTTCCTGACTTCCAGCCAAAGTTCTCTGTTCAGCCAGGCTGGTCTGCTTGCCTGCCAGCTCATCTTTTGGCACATGGGAATGACCTTCTCCTGCGCCTTTAAGATTTCCTCCTTGAAGAATGTCCAGCCTTCGTGGACCCCATTCCCCTTCAGCACTGCCTTCAAAGGGACTTTGTCAGCCAGTCCTGAGACAGAAATACAGAAGGGATTACTGTATGATGTGCAGCAGGGACAGGGTTGAAAGAGTGCCAAAGGAAAGCTCCAAATTATGAGGCTGTCACAGGAGTCCAAGGTACCTTCAGCAGAAATTCTCTTGTATAGCTGCCAAAAGATTTATTTTTTTTCCCCTCACAATTGTTTTTTATGTATGTTAGATGTTGCCTCTGAAACATTGCAAGACTTTTCACATTATGCTTCTCCATATATTTGTATCCATGATTTAACTCTGAGTCATATTTTTTATGGAAGGAGAGACCATTTCTGACACTGTCTGGCCTTGGTTTTTCATTGAGTTCTACCTTGCACAGCATCTGGGGTGAAAGAAGACCTGTTGCTTTCTGAAGGTTTCTCAAACACCTTTCACAGGGCAGCACATTAAGAGGTATGTTAGCATTCACTGGTAATAATATGAAGGAAAATGCTATTACTGTGAACTGTATGACTGGAGTAGAGGGCCACAATTGGTCCACAGGCCATTGCTTCCAGGAACTAGCCATAAAAACCACTCAGCAGTATTTCAGGTGGAGGGAATTATTTTTCCCTTCAGGCTGCAAATATTTTTTCCATGTATTCAACTCTCTTTCATATAACTTTTACTTAAAAAAAAAAATAAATCAAAAACAAAACCAACCCTAAACCCTGGCAGAAGATTTACAAAGCAGATTTTAATTTACCTTGATACTTAGAAGGTATGCACTGACCTTTGACAAAACAAGTAGATTTTTTTTTTTAATTGCTCCCTTGTTGACAGAGTGGATGAGAAATGCAATGAGCAGCAGGTTCAAACGCCTTTCTAGGATCAGAAGAATGATTCCATCAGAGCTATACTTCGGTGCTACTAATATCACTTTCCTGAATATCTTCCAGGTTATATTTGTTTAGGTTTGCTGCCAAAGGAAACTATTTGGTTTTACTGTTGTCAGCACTGTGGAGACTGTGTGGATGCAGAAAGGCACACTGGAGTTTTCTCAGCTTCCATGCATTTCAGAATACATACACATGAGAAAATTGCTGGCAATGAGCTATACGAAGCAAGAGAGGTCTAGCCCTTTGCAGGTTCAAAATCAGTATGTGAGCAGCCAGTTAGAAAAAACTTATCTTAACTTGCAAGTTACCATGCAATCCGCTGAGGAAAAATAAATGCAGAAAAAGGAGCAGCCTTTACAACGACCTCTCTGAATACATCTCAGGTACTGATCCAGCCTTCTGACATGGTTTAGTATTTCCTGGTGATGTTTTCTCCCCCCGTACAAACGTACACTTCATTCATGACTAATACATGAACTCATGAAGCACCCATATTTAGACAGCTATGAACTGAATTAATTGAAATGTGATTGATAAAAGCTTGCCCAGAGAGATGATATTACTAATTAAACTGTGATGCGTTAGAAATACTGCAAATGAGTTTCATTTTACATCATTAAGTATCCCAGTCAAAACATCCAGTAGTGAGTGATTAGAGCTGAGATTCCTGTACGATCTCTGTTGGCTTTGCTTTTACATGAGAGAGATGGGGTCTGGCCACAGGTGTTTGCCTGGAAGAGACGCTTGGGAGGGATTTGGTATTTGGTTTTTCCTTGTTCCAAGTTGAGTTATTTAGCACTTGTTCACCACACGAGGAGCAGCAGGGATACTGAGAAAGGGGTCTAGCAGGCTGGTGCGGCTGTTGTCAGGCACCCTGCCCTGCCTTGCCCTTCTCTTGAGGAGGCTGAACCTCATGATTTGCGTATGAACCACACATGAACAGAGCGGCCTCGTGGTGCTCTCTGTGTGCACACACAAATACATGTTATTATGAAAATAAATATTTGTGTCTGAATTTTAGAATCAATGTGCTAGTAGATGTGAAGAACAGGAGTGGTTTCCTTTTCTGCTATGTTTGAAGAGGATCTTCAAGAAAAGACCTTGTGTTTGCGTCTTTCTTGTTAGATATCTGGCTAGCGGTATTCACTCTGACAAGTTATAATACTGAAAAAATGTGGTGGAGAACTGACATTTATCTAATTACCAAAACTTAGACAGATGCTTTGTTTAAGGAACCATTTTAGATGGCTGAAATCATATGAATGCAGCTATTTTTATTTTTTTTCTACTTTTAATTATTGTAACTATATTTAAATTAAAGGCAAGGTTCCCGCAGACTTGATTACAATGTATGTGAGAGAAAACCTTTCATTTTGTTGAGATAAGAAGCACTTTTAAAATACTGCCTGCTTTCAGCACAGTGTTTTCCCCCTCACGTTACTCTTTATCCTCTGATATGAAGTAAGTGCCATTGTTCTAAAATACACTGTCTCCTTTTAAGAGGGCAACAGGACACCAATCTCCTATTCAGAAATCTCAATAAAGCACCTTCTCGAGAATAGAATGGAATCATAGAATGGTTTGGGTTGGAAGAGACCTTAAAGATCATCTAGTTCCAACCCCCCTGCCACGGGCAGGGACACCTTCCATTAGACCAGCTTGCTCAAAGCCCCATCCAGCCTGGCCTTCAACAATTCCAGGGGTGGGACATCCACAACTTCTCTGGGCAACCTGTTCCAGTGCCTCACCACTCTCACGGTGAAGAATTTCTTCCTAATATCTAATCTAAATCTTCCCTCTTCCAGTTTAAAGCCATTGCACCTTGTCTTATCACTGCAGGCCCTTGTAAAAAGTCCCTCCCCAGCTTTCTTGTAGACCCCTTTAGGTACTGGAAGGCTGCTCTAAGATCTGCCCGGAGCCTGCTCTTCTCCAGGCTGAACAACCCCAACTCCCTCAGCCTGTCTTCATAAGAGAGGTGCTCCAGCCCTCTGATCATCTTTGTGGCCTCCTCTGGACTTCCTCCAACAGGACCACATTAGGACATAATCTCAAGCTCAGGGAAAAATGAGGTCTTCTTGCCAGGTTTTATCTTATCACTTGGGAAGCCTTTATCAGGGTAAATGGATAGTGTAATTACATTTCTGAAACCTTTTCCCAACAGAAAATTATTTTTCCCTGATTAAAACCTGGTTCTCCTGATACAGGCTTGCTGCTTGGAAATAATTTTGAAACAGCTGCCAGCAGTTGTATCATTTCATCTTTCTTTTTCAAGGCCAGTTTAAATCATGTTCATTGTTAGGACTTTTTCAAATCCTACTGTGTTGCCTAAAAACAATGAACTTCCAAATCTTGAAGGAGCAGTATGGATGATGTTCTCATTATCTGTAAAGTGTGACTTGGCAGCCGTGTTGAACGCTATTTGTTGTCCTGACTCTGTACTTTGAAGGAGGAAAGAGAGGGAGTGGCGCTTCCCTGCAGCACAGCTGAGCCGGCTGGAGCCAAGGGTAGAAGAAACATGAGCAGGTGGAGAACCTGCTGGGGAAGGACAGTCATATATCTGCAAATATCACAGGCTGCTAGAAGAGTGGTTATCAGACACACAGCCGTGCTGTAATTACAGGCTTTTCCTGGGAACCTAGAGAAGACAGTGAAAAATGTTTGTAACACAGAGGTTGCTAAAGCTTTAGTTATGTGCTGGACTGACAACAGGCCTAAGGAAATAACCTGTCCATTTAGGACACTGTGGAAATATGGGAATATTTGTTAGCCACTGTCTGTAAGTTTTCTTTACTTTAAAAAGTTCTTTGTTCTAATTTATCTGCAAACAAGAAGTTTTTTAAGTTGGAAGCCCATTTAGGATTGTGGAGGTACTTCAGGGAGACGAGGTAGGCATTGCCACCAGATCCACCTCTGGTCTCGCCATGGTGGGATCCTGTCGGAATAGCTTTACCAAGGCTGTGCATGGAGACTTTGACCTTGGGTGCATTTAAAAGCCTCATGGCCCTACAACTTTTCACGTTTGTTATAATCCTCCCTTGAATTCCTGCCTGTTTCATCCTGCTGCTACATCTTTTCAGTAGTCAGGATTGAACTTCTGAAGATGGGCTCTGCCCTTGTCTGTAGAGACCAGTGCAGAGGAGATAGAAATGCAGACAAAGGGCTGGGGACATGGGGATCTGTCCCAGCTGGTGGCTGTCACACTGCTCCCTGGTAATTTCCTTGTGGAAAAGTTTGCGCATCATGAAAATCAGCATCAGCTGTGCCCCAGGGAAACCCTTGTCAGCTTGTCTACTCTGCCAAGATGAAGCTTGTTCTTTCTAGCTGCAGAAATTATCTGAAGATAAAAAGTTTCTTTTAAGCAACTTTGCCACTAATGGGTGTTGAACATGCGTACACCAAGGAATGATCAGAGACATATAAAGGGATTTCTCCTGTCAGAATATATGCTGGTTTTTATTTTCAGGTATATTCCCCATGTCTTTACCTCTGTTCATATCTATTTTTCATTCACACATCTCCTTGAGTATGAATGTAAACAATACACTGTGAATATTCATAATAATATGAACAGGTGTAGTCAGAGGTACTGTAATACTTTTCCTCAGTATTAGAGAAAAGTTGAAGCGCTATTAGAATTTAAAAGAAGTTTTAGGTCACTGTTTTGGCTTTAGGTAGGGGACAGAGGCATTGCATGTGAAATTCACACAACAAAGTGTATGGAGGAAAACACTGGGTTGTTAAGATTTCACAGGTCATGCTGTAAGACAAGCTTTTACTTCAAGGTCACTTCAACGGCTGATTTTTCCAGTGGCTTGCTTTTAAAGTCAAGAAAGCAGAACTTCTTCATTCTACACCTGATGTCCCCCATTGTGTTGTAGTTAGTTTGACAGACATTAAATCACAGAAATAAAATTCTGCAGATTTCTGATGCGAATTAAAGGTTCTACCCCAACGTGAACTGCTAACGTGGACAAAAGGTCTCATTAATATAAACCCCAGCATGTTCCTAGCCCTGCTCTTAGCCTTTGCTTTTGCAGCTATATGAAAAATTTATCTTTAAGAATAAATAAATAAAATGCAATGGCAAGAACGTACTTAGTGCATAGTTTTAGCTTAATGAGATTTAAAATCTTTGATCCAGTAGTCTTGAAACACGTAGGGAAAAAAGGACACTAGAGGACACCGACGACAGCAGATGCCATGCTTAGATGCAGTTGCTCTTGGGACTGTTTTCTCCCACTTCCTCAACAACCTGTATTTCAAAACATAATGGGAAAAGGAAGGGGGAAAAAATGTTCATGTTGAAGTTTTGCTAATTTGTAAAGGCCAAAGCCTAACTAATGTACATTTCTCACTACACTGCCTCAGCAAGTCCATGGGGCTGTTCGTTCAAAAGGCTCATTAGGGACCTAATCCATCTCTCATGCTACTGTTGTAATGAAAGTAAGAATTACAAGGACAATGAGATTTTCTTCATTTAGAGGAAAGAGGTGCAGAACTATTAAAACTCTCACTATCCTAATTAAGTTGTGGAAAAAATATGAGTAGAATCTTCCTGGCATTTACATTAATTGCACTTAGGCTGTGGCTAGTAATAATGGTTTCATTAATGCAAAAGCAGTTTTGGAACAATATATAGGAAGCTTCCATTACATAGAAGGCTACTGCATTATATTTATTTATTTATTAGCTGGTTAGCCATAAAATTAATCCCATAATGACAGCACATAGACAAAGGTTGACTTTAGGCAAGTTCACCAGTATTTTACACAATACAGAATTTGAGGTGAATTTCTCCCAGCTTTTTTTGTGTGTGGGAAAAAAAAACCTTCTCAAGTGAAATAATGAGACATACAGGAGGAGAAAACTATCTTCAGTATGATGAAGTTCATGGTTATAACCCTAAAAATGATAAGTTATTTTCTTCCTTCTTCTCAAACTGTATTATGACAGCAACAAATTTCATGAAAATCTAAAATTCTTGCTTGAATGTATCAAGTTTTCCTTCCGTGCCTGTATTTTGGGGCTTTGTATATCTGCCAGTACGGGCTTTTCAAGAATCCATCTGAGTTCCTCAGGACAAATAGGAGTGATTTATGAAGGAAGCTTTAAAATGTTAAATACATATTTCATACATTACAGGTGGGTGTGAGCTGCCTCTTGATGGAGGTGGGAAGCATACTTAGTCTTTATTGCCCATTTGACATATTCACATTGCCACACAGATATTAACTAATCATTTCTGTAACTATAAGGTAAATTAATAAATGTTGTTCATCCCATTTTTGTACAGGAGGGAATGGATGAATTGCCTTGACCCTTGTGAAAAAGAAGGGGCAGAGCCAGGAACAGAATCTCAGTTATTACTCACACATAACCTCCTATCAGTTTTTTCAGTTCATCATTACCATCTAATGCACTGAACAGACAGTCATAAAGTAAACAACTGTGCCAGCTGGATCCTTCAGCACCTTTCTTTTTTTTATGAGCTTCTGTGCTGGACACTGCCGTTCTCACAGTTGTGCTGCTGGAGGGATTTGTGAGAGCTTTTCCTTCACCACACTGGGACAACCTATCCAGGCTCATTGAGCTACTTGGAGCTGGACCAGTTGACTTGGTCTACAGCAGACAACAGGGGAGATGCAAGATCCTTTGCGCCCAGTATGGGAGAGGTAACGTCCAGATGGCAAGTGGTGACGGGTTGTAGGGATGAATGACATCTTCAGCCAGTGAGGCTTGGAAGTGGTTATTTTCTACAGCATAAGAAATGAACCCAGTAAATAAAATGCGTAATTCTGGAGAACTTGTTTTTTTCAATTAAACTAGTAGAGGTTTTTGATAGATGAATGATTTTTTTCTCGTCATATGTGTTAAAAATACATAAAGATCATATACAAGAAAAAAAATGACCATAATTACCACACTGGCCAAATGTCATAGGATTGTTTATCTCTGAGATGTAATGGGTGTCCTCAGATTATCCCGAGGGACCTGCTCTGAAGCACAGCCCTGGTACCCCTGCACAAGGGATTCCCATCCAATGAACAGGTCCCTTATATGTGTTTTGCTGTTGCTAAGCAATAAATATGACACTGCTTTGGTGAATATTTGACTTCAGCTCATTTTTGAGGAATCTGCACTTTCAAATTGTTAGGTGATAAGTGTAATTCTTTTCTAATGAGTTCTTAAAAACCTCGCTTCACCTGTAATTAACAAACCTATTAACATATACTGTTGTTCCAGTGCTCAGTCTATTAAGTGTGAAAAGTAGCAATGCACTGAGCATCTGTTTTAATTTCTCTTCCTAGGTTTGTAGTGACACAACCTCCCCCATTTGCTTCAGCA
>NW_009608935.1:15021-29265 GCF_000690535.1 Cariama cristata
TTTGGTTTTAACTGTATTAATGCGAGTTACTGTTCCTAGGAAGAACAGATGGTATATTTTTAAGACAGACTCATAATAGTTCAGTAGAGGTGAGTTTTTGGGAAGATATAGAGATTAACTTTTGCTCCAGTTGCATCCATCTTTAGGTTCAGAGCAATTTCACTTAGTTGGAAAGTCATGATGATATTACTAAATTTAGTTTGTAAGTTTTGCAGATGAGATATTGAGTGTGAAGATAGTGAAAGGTAGCCACACCTGGCACCATTAGACTTCTGAGTGGCTTTCAGGATAGACTGTGTATATAGCAATTTGACTGAGAAAACCACTGTGTAAATACACAGTAAATTAACTACAAGCTTAGACAACAGTGGGATAAGATCTATTCTGCTAGCCTCTAGAGAAGCCCATCCTTAGAATGGTTATATATTTACTGATATGGAGGGCCTGCGAGGGGTCTTACCACCTGTTATTAATAATCTCATGGGTTTTGCTTTTGTAGTACCATCAAACGCAAGGAGAGAGATCAAATAATGCCAAACATCTCTTGTCTGTTATTCAGGTCTTTTATATCTGTAATTACCTCTCTTCAGTCATTTTGATGTTATGGAGTAGGTGTCTGAAGCAGCTACAGTTATGTCTGGAATTGACAACAAATTTTTCATTGAAGAACATCCATGCAAAATGTCCTGAATCCCTTCTCTCATACTGTTCTAACTGTAAATAGACAAGTGCATTCTAGGGCTTCTGTATTTGCTTTTGAATTTCAACTGTAGATGTGGAACTGCAAACCCACTTCAACAGCTACAGAACTCTTTGCTTTCTGCTGCCTTTCTTCCCTTTTTATTTTCTTAGCTGCCTCTTGGTACTCCTCTGCAGCCCATATAATTTTCTGACTTAGATATAGCAAAAGGCGACAAGTTGATGCTACCAATTCTATCAATAAGGAAATAAACCAGTCAGAAAATGGGAAGAAGTATATTAAGAAATACTTATCTCCTTTTCACTTGGATAATTATCTATTAGATGGTTATGTTTTTAAGATCCCAGAACTCTTGCTTCCTGCTGCCTAATTTAGGGCTGGTTCAGATCATGGGAGAGGCTATGCTGTTGGGATGTCCAAGGACACTGATGGCTTGAGCAACCCAGGGGAGATTATCTTGCAGAGTCATTCTCAGTTTTGACCTGTATTTCCTCCTATACTGGAATCTCATAATTAATACATCCTATGCATCATTTCAGGTTTTTTGGAGTCACACACATTTCAGGTAATTGTATGTGTAACTTTGAGGTAAACAAAGAACTGGCAAGAAGTGCCTCTAGTGTGGGAGTTTCCTTTCTTCCCTAATCTCATTTCCTCTTTGCTGAATGCAGTTACTCAAGCTGCATGATAAGGATTAAATTTATCCTTTTGATATTTTCATGTCCTACAGCAACATAATTAAGATGGTATTGCTATATTCATGGTTTGTTCAGTGGAAAATCCACTATGATCTTGAACAGTATGTTATGTGTGGGTTGACTTCATTCAGGGGATTTAAATTGGATCCATTTCACATACAGCATATGGCAAATAATTCAATGTAAAAATAAACATCTTGTCCATGTAAATATCAGTCATTTCAACTGACTCTTATTTTCATGTTTCTTTAGAGCAATTACTGCCTGTCAAGTTGTTGTATATATATTTCCTGCTGTCTTGGAAAAAAACCAGTGTATTTCTTAGCTTTAATTTCCATTGCACTTTTAGCAGGGAAGAGTCTCTATATGTTATAGTTATAGATAAGGACTAGCAATCAAATGAAATTTATTAATAAAGTCAGATTAATTAGCAGTATGCAGAACTCACTTGAAAACTAGAAAGTTTTGAAGTTTAATAGGGAGTTTTTAACCACAATTTGGATTTTTCAGGTTCTTAGTGTGCTTATTCTCTTATTTGGATCAGGCTTTCTGGCTCAGTTATTTCCCTCATGATGTACTACTATCTCCCTCCTTTCTGATCCCGCCACAGAGCATCATGAAAGATGAACTCTGAACAGGGACTTCAGCTCTGAGATGAACAGGAACAAAGAAAGAATCTCACAACAACTCAGAGTGGTATAATTTGATGTAGGGGAGAGAAAATAAGTGAGAATTTCTGCATTTCTCTAAGTTTGATGTTTTCTGTTCTGTCAAAAATCTTAGTCTTCTTATGTCATATTTATTTGGAACGTTTTCATCTTGCTTTAAAATTTCATAAAAGAAGTAGGAAAAAGACAGGACTTTGCTGGACAGCTGGCATTCTGAAAAATTAGATGCATGCTCTAATTCACTGACTACAATTGGACCACTTGTGTCCTTCACGTTTCAAGTATCTTAAGTGTGTTTTTGGAATGAATCCAGGGATAAATGTCCTTTCTCAAATCTTATAAGTGGTAACGCAGCAATAAGGAAAGTCTAGTAAAATGGATTATGGCAGGATGGGGAAAAATGAAGGTAAGACAACTGTTGTAATATCCCACTGAGTACGCAGAGATGTGGGGACCAAGCAGAAATGTTCACCTGGAAGGTTTCATGTTATTGCATGACCCAAATTTATATGTTCTTTTCCTGTGACACAGTAGCTTCTTGAGGTGTTTGGTATTCTGTGTTCAAAGTTTAAGTTTGCTGTTCAGATGTTGGCTTGCAGATAGGACTCTGCAAAGTAGATACAGATTGCTGCTCTCTAGTGCTGCATTGCAGTCCAAAGCACAGGAGTTTATTTTCAGACAATGCATGCTGGAATCATATGGGACATAAGAGAAATGAGCCTTGTTAATACTGTCATTGCCCAATGCTTTAGGAAGATACACTGCTAACAAGTTCTCTTCACAGTCCCGTACTGCTTCACTCAATTCCTCAGGTGTCCAGCTTTCAAGGACTCCTCAGGCTGTGGCCAAGAGCTCATATTTCCATTCCGCCCATTCCTGTGATGGTAGTATACTTTGTAATGTAATGCTTGGCTTATACCTTGAAGGCTAGGTAAAGCTTTGCATCAGAAAATGCAGCCAAATACTCCCCAAACAATGAATTGGAGTGGAGTTAAATTATTTGTGGCTGCCCCATGCTGCTCAGAAAACTTGTAGTAGTTTTTTGAAGGAACAGAGAAATGAAAGTGTTTGCAAAACACCAGGGCAAAACTTAGAAATCTTGCTTTATAACGATGGAAATGCTCTAGGCCTTTGTGGTCTGGCCTATGCTGACAGGATTGCAAGAGTGACCTGGTTACCCCTGCTCAGCTGTGACCAGGTGGCCATTTACACCTGGGCAAGGCCAGCAGAGACCCAGACCTGCAAAGGGATTTCACCTGCTAGGGTGGGGTAGGTTTCAGGGGGAGTTTTGGAGAGAGCAGCCTTGGAGAGGAAGCTGTTGAGATGCAGCAGTGAGGCATAGACTGAGAAACCAGTGAAAAAGTGGAATAATCTGCCAGTGCAGAGTTTCAGGAGGAGGCTTGAGCCTGTACAAGGTCAGTGTTGTATTTCTTTCCTTCTGAGCAGGGCTACCTGGTGGGAAAGGTGGTGGTTTTCAGAAGCAAAAAGCCCCAGGTGACAGCAACTGCTGGCTGGGAAGTGTTTTATGTCTCAGTGCAGTCCCGTGATACCCTGTGGCATCTTTGAAATGCCTTGTTATCCTAGGATGATTTAGACCTGAAGTCTGATAGCTTTAAAATGACACAAGTGGCAGATATTTTTGTCAAAAACTGTTGTGGGGTGGTGTTTGGGGTGTCCTTCAATAGCTGGTTATTTAGTCAAAGTCTCTGATGTTCCTGGAAAATTAGCTTTGAACTGCTTAAATCTGACTTGAGTGCGGAGGCACGTTATTAAGTGTGTGGAGCTTGTGCAGCTGCTGCAAAGTGTTGGTCTCTGAATAATAACATACAGTAACAGTGTGGGTCTGGAAGCGATCTGTCAGGGAAATAAAGCTCATCTAACTATGGTTGTCTTATTAAGCACATACTGCATGAATGCTTAGTACTGTAACTTTTAATGGGATCTGTGTGGAAACCAATCAAGATAGGCATATAATAGCTAGAGATAAAGACATTCTGGTGCTCAGAAGGCAACAGGCAAAGCTGTTAACTTCCATGTTCTTGCCTTCAGCCTTGAATAGGTTACCAGCCTTAATTTGCAAACGAATAAAAGGTCAAAAGAACTCTAGAGTTTTAAAAGCCTTTTTCAGGAGGAGGAAAGGAAAGCTGACACTTCTTCTATGCAGTGTAAGGGAAAGTATATTTGAAATTAAGTAATTTGCAAACTGTGGCCCTTATTAGACACTAGGAAAGGCATGAGACTGAGCTGAATCTGCGAAGAGGTCTGCTAACAGAGACAGTTCGACTTAGGTGTGGGAAGCCAAAGCAGGGCTGAAGTCAGTACAGTGACTGACCAAAATGTGCTTTGCAGGCATGGCTGGCAGCTGTAGGTGGTGCCTGAACACAGCGTAGGGGAGAGCCGAAACAACCGAAATGTGTTCGTGTTTTGTGTTTGCTCTTTTTACTGTAAGTTAAAGCACAAGTTAACCATCTTTATCTCTGCCCACTTTTTGCTCTTGCTGTTCTGAACAAAAGTGGTAGCATTTTGAGAACTGTGCCACCATATCAGCTCTCAAAGGAGTAAGGCACAACCTCAGAAACATACATATTTCAAGACACGAATGTGCCTTGATGCTGCAGCTTTGTCCACTCACTAAAAGATGATGTTCTTAAACTTCAACTGCCAATTTATGATTAGTGTGCAAATAAATCTCTGAGGGAATCAAGGAGGCTAAATGCTCATCTGGGTCTGTCCTGTCCTCCATATTTTCTTCTCATCTCTTATCTCAAAAAAAAAAACCCAAAAAACCAAACCAGAACAAACTCCCTGCTTTTCCTTGAAGCCACTACATTAGTAACGTGGTCACTCAAGGCAATACATGCAAATGCTTAGCTGAGGACGTTGAGGTAGGTAGGAGGCATTTGTGTATTTTGTAGAATAATGCAAAATTATTAGCTGATCTCTAGGTTTGAACTGAATGGTACCTCTGTAGATGCTGGTGGTGAATTTGTGATGGCTACAAAGCAGGGAGTTCACAAGCTGTGACCAAAGTTTTGTTCCAGAACCCTGGACTTAAGGTTAACACGAGGCAGTTTCCTGCTTTGTCCTGCAGGGTTTGTAAATTTATATTGTACCATATACAGGAAAATCCTTTCTTTTTGACAGTATACTATGCACTTGGCATTCTGACTGTACCTTAATTTTGTTTGCTGCAGAGATTCTATGTTCCTCTTATGAAATGTTTAAATAATAAAATGCATTTTTAATATTTAAATTGTTCAAGCTGTCTTCCTTAATTACTTGGGGGCTAGGGGCTTTTTGAATGTTTGCAACAAGTTGGACAAATGGCAGGTATTTCTTTGCCCACATGCCTACTTTTTCTTTTGATTTTTTTTTTAATGAATTTTTCAGAGATTGCAGTACAAGTACTAGAGCCCAAAGAGGCTTCAAATGTATAGTGCTGCGAACAAGAACAGCAGGAGCGTGGACTTGCAGAATGTATGCCACTGAATAAGATGGGTGTCAAAAATAATGAGGCAAACTAAAAAGATATTCTGTTTGCTGCCCCAAGAAAAAGGGCAAATTATGCCTGTTATTAGGAAAAGGAGCTGGGACTGGAAATGAAATGAATTATGGAAGCCTCAGCTGTAACAAAAGTTAGTAAGGCAATAAGTGAGCTGCATCAGTAGAGAGAGAAGTAACATACAATTTCTGCAGTATTTATTAGTAAAAGGGAAGTCACAAAGATTAAAAGAGAAATTACTAGTTTAGGGAGGAAGGAGCATCTGAATTTGTTGCACTAGAAACTCATTGAACAATGGAACAAAGAAGTGATTTCCATGAAATAAGTTGTTTGTTTTTTTTCTTTTTTTTTTTTTTCCTTTTTCTTATTCTTTCAGCTGAAATGTTAGAGTGTAATTAGGTTAGTTTTCTTCTGCGAAGTCAGGGTAATGACTGATTTATGTAGCTGTTGCTGCACTTGGAACCTAAACTGAGTGCCAGTTAGAACGGTCCTTGCTAACTAATTTGCCAGTTGAAAGTAAGTTATGTTGTGGTGGAAATGTAGGAAAAATACCTCCCCAGTTGAAAATAGTCATGTTGTGGTGGAAATGTAGGAAAAATACCTCCTTGGCTTCTACAGCTGTTTAATTAGGTAAATGGAAAATCAGTCAGCTACTAATAAACCTTCTCTCTCTCTGTTTTTCACCTAAATCATTCTTATGTTAGCTGTAACTCCTTTAGCTTCAGTAGGATTGCTGATTGCTTAGTGTTTTTTATTGGTGCCCCAAGGTAAGATGTTTCTGAAAGACCATGTGTGTTGTTTGGAGGAGGAGGTATGTGTAGAGCTTCCAGTAATACAGATCTATGCCTGGGTTGTGGATGTGCCATCACCAGATCTCATCGTGTTTTTATGCATGTCTTTGACTTCTTGCAGCTGCAGTTTGGTCCCAAAGCAAGCAGTCAAGCTAATTGATGGAAAGTTGTATGTGATGGCATTGAACCATGGTTTATTAAAGCAGTGGATGAAAAGGATCCAGGCTGTAAAGTCAGAACAAGAACTTCCAGTGGGGAAGCTTAAAGAACTCACTTTATTCCTCTGTAGCAGGTGGGCAGGGAAATAATCAGGAGATGTTTTGAAAGGGATAGATCTATGGTGTTTCTTGTGTTCAACACAACCGCTCATTTAAGTATTTATGACTTCTTGAACCTTTTGCTTTAAACAGTTTGCAGCCCTTTTAATGCTTGCTTGTCGAGAGAAAGACCACTGGTTATTGTGTTTATCTGTTGTTCCTTGATAGAGCAGAGTGCTTGTTCTAGTCAAAAAGTCTGTTTCCTCATGCAAATTCACCCAGGCTACGTGGGGCAAGAAAATCACTAGCTAATCTTCCAAAGTAAAAGATACAGAACATGTGGTGCAGCATCTTCTTAATGCTACAGTGGAGGGTGTGTGCTTTTTTTTCTTTAGATTTGGTCGCAGTATCACTTGCATTTACTACTTCCAGACTGAGTTATTGCAGCAAGCCAGTTTCTTAGCACAGTGAGTTATTGAGTATAGCCTATTGGTGTTTAACATATTTAATTTCCTTCAATCTCAAAGCCTGTTGATGAGACAAGATGTACTACAGTAAAGCCTCGCTCCATTTGTCACTTACTGAGAATACCCTATTCCCAGAAAGCTTAAGGACAATCATCAAAAGATCCACAGAGAATATAATCAGGCACTTCTTTGTCTGAGAAAAGGTAAGATGGGATCAAACCCCTTCTCACTGGCGTGGAATTACCAACTTTCAAAATGAAAGGAGATGCAAAGAGGAAAATCACTTGTGAAATGCTCAAAGCACAATGCTCTATAATTCTAAACTGTTGCAGTTAGTGTCTTGATGCTGTAGTGTAAGACACTCTGGAAATAATAAGGATGCAACACAGGACTTGCAAAAAATATTAAGTGAATTTTATTGTTGTTCACTTTTAAGCATTTTAAATCATAGTAGCTGACTCTCTATACATTTTTATGTTCCTTAAATTATACTTAGTGGGGCTTTATTCCAAAGCATTTGAACATGTATCACTTTTGTAATACTTCTCTTCCTTGATGAAGCATGGTTATGTTATCACTGTACCTTTGTATTATGCTGTTGTCTTTTAGCAGGACAATGCCTCAGGAGCAAATGCAAAATGTTAATATACTTAAAAATAGCTGCTATCTCCCTCTACTGTGAAGGAAAAAACATTCCTTTTTAGTGTGTTGAACTATCTCTGGGCTGTCTCAGAAGATGTTACAAGTGTTATCTTATTGTGCGTGTGTGTTAAACTTTTTATTTTTAAAGTATTTTTTGAACCAGTTTGAATTTTTGGCTAAATTGGTGACAGTGTCCACAGTTAAGACTTAAAAGTTTTGGTTTGTGGTTTGTTTTTTTGTTTGTTTCCTAGAGAAAGGAGAGGTTCTTTTTCTGTTTATTTGTATAAATGAACTGCATTATAATTATTAGGGAATTGTCAGTGAGGGGAAGAAGTTTGGTTTCTTAATATGTCAGTAACAACTTCTGCCAGTGTTACACAAGTGAGTTACGTAACTTACAAAATGAAACAAAACCTTTTAGAAACACACACTTCTTGGTCATATAGCAGCATTGAGAAAACAACTTCTGCCAAACTGAAAAGATTCCAGTATCCTGTTTGTGATTAAGTCTTCTATGTTGTTGTGCATGCACTTCAACTAGAACTAAGCTGCTCTTAAAAAGGGCGCTTTATTAGGGAACTGCCTGTGCATCTTCTCCACCTTCCAGTCCTGGATGATTTCTCTTTGCAGTTCCTTTCCCAAAGGCCAGGTGCTTGTGGAGAGGATATCACGTTCAGTCAGTCTGGAGCTTTAGGGCTGGAAAGATAAAGCTAAGATGTTTCCTGTTTTACTTATTCCTTATTACCCTGTCCTTGTCAAAGGAGGTTCAGTCAAGTGTATTTCCAAGGAGCTTAGCTTTTCACTTCTATAGTAACCAGCTGCTGATGCAAATAATAAACATTCATGCAGACTCCCTTTTTAATTCCTGAGAGCTGTAGGCATCCACGTTCTCCATTGTTCATTCCTGGCATCTTTAATTACACTGTGGCCTGTTCATTTAATCCTAAATCATTCAAAACAGTGATTAAGTTCATTCAGAGTTGTGCTTGGATGCAATACAGCATGCCTGGGGAAGCTGAAGAGGGTCTACAGGATGAGTCAACTCAAGAACATCTCTCCTGATGTCTCTGAATGCCAGGAAGCACCTTGAGTTGAAGTAGGACTCCATGAATAGGAGAAAGCCATCTTGCACTGTGTCCACCATACACCGCTCAGATACATTTGGGGAGTTTTTAGTGGGAGGTTGCCAGCTGTGTTGAGGCTAGTAGCTCAGCAGCTTTGTGGCTCTGAGGTGGGTAAGCTGGTGGCTTTCTACCTCCAGTGCAGTTCCCTGTAGGAACCTCTCATCAGTCTGGCTTGTTGTTTTCAGCCTTCAGTGGGGAGGGGAGCAAAAAAGGGTAAGAAGTTGCACATCCCATGTCAATTTACGATGTCTTAGAATAACAGAGAAAGGAAGCAATTTTGGGAAGGGAGGTGAAAGAAGGAGAGTAGATAACATATGTTTTACTGGTAACAGTTTGGAAGCTGCTGCTTAGATATGGAAAATATTAGTTAAGGTTTTTTTCTCTTTCCAAGTCAGAGCTTTCAATAAAAACCTTTTTTAATTAGAAAAAGAAAAAAAAATACACCAAAATCAAGTCTCTGAAACATAATGGTATTTTTTTCACCAGCCTCATTGTTGCTTTTTCAGATTGCTCATGTAAATGAATTTCTCATTTTAAATTC
Organism: Cariama cristata; assembly: GCF_000690535.1. Taxonomy (NCBI): domain Eukaryota; kingdom Metazoa; phylum Chordata; class Aves; order Cariamiformes; family Cariamidae; genus Cariama; species Cariama cristata. The sequence goes on from NW_009608935.1 coordinate 24,412, forward strand.
TCTCTGTCTTGCAAATTCAACTTTCTTTGCCTGAAATGTTAAGCTGAAGAAAAGTCCTCTACAGCTTCAGGTTTTCTTTCCAAAGAAAAACCTTTAAACTGGCACAGGAAAAAATCGTAATGCACCTACTGAGTTTGGGTAGCATATCTGTGGATACCACCCTGGAAAGCTCTGTATTCCTGGGGAAGGAAGGGTAGAACTGTTGAAAAACCTTTCTTGAATTTCACCCATGTTTGACTGTAAGGAATTGTTTTTTCCTCTTACTACTTGTAGTTTTAGACATGATAGAGCTTTAGAATTAAAAGGATATAAGAAATCATTTATCCATGTAAAAAATGTTTGGAGGTGGTTTTTTTTTTTTTATTTAGAATTTCCATAGTTCATCTGATAGTTAAACTGGGAAGAAAATATGAGTCATTCCTCCTATGTATTTGTTGGGATAGGCATTTTTTTTGTGTCCTTCTTAATGATATTTTTGGTGGTTTTTTTTTTTCAGATGAAACAGGATATGTCATAAACCTTACTAAAATAAGCTCCTAGCATGAAAAGATTTTGTTTTACATTAGCCTGCTGCTTGTCATGTAATCATCTGAAAATGTAGAGAGGAGGGAAGGATTTTGAGAACTCAGCTACTTAACCTTCCTGTGATGAAACAGACCTTAATTTACTTCTAAATGCCAGTGAGGGGGGTGTGTGGTTTTTTTGTGTTGTTGTGGTTTTTGTTTTGTTTTGGTTTTTTTGTTTTTTTTTTTTTTTTTAAAAACAATATGTCCTGTTGATGCCATTTTCAAGTGAGGGGATTGCTGGAGGGGACACCAGGTTCAAGCTTGAACATATGGTTTACAGAGAATGGAGTCGTCAATACTGCCAAGGTTTGCAGCCCCATTTGTCTTTTCACAATGGCCAGGGCCTTGTAAAGCAAGGTTTGACTCTAACTGAAGCCACTTTGGTGTGACCCTGCTGCAAGGGAAGAACTGCATTCTCCATGGCTCTTCTGGGAGCTCTTGGCAAGGTTTGGGTTTTGGTTTGGTTTTGCTTTGTTGTTATGTGGTTGTGTGTTGTGGGTGGGTTGGTTGGTTGTTTGTTTGTTTTTCTGAAACCAGGTTGTCTTTGAATACAACTACTTTATCTGCACTTCCAGCATCCAGGTATTTCTAGAAAGCATGGCAGCTTTGGCCTGCACCTCAGGAGAGCCTGTCTTGAGTTTTAGTCATTCGAAGGCCCCTGAATCTATACGAATCACTGAACTGGTTGTGCCAGGTTGGTCTGTTCAGCGATACCGTGTTTTAGTGAGAACAATACCTTCAGCAGCTGCTCGCTCAGGAGTAGCATTTCGTTGTGTTTTGTGCTTAGACTTTACACTGTAGAGCTCTGTACTTTGTGGGAACTATTTGCTGGGGGATGGTATTAGCAGTGGGAACTAAAACTGTACCTGAACCGTGTGAAATGATTGCCATTATCATTTTGACCCATCACCTATTAAATGACTGTGAGGAACTGGTTTCAGACTTGTGCAGTAGTGTAAAAAAATAACAGCTTTCCTGGAACTTTACATGTGGGATGAAAAATAAACTTTTATCTAGAAATAGCTGAAACTCTTCATAAAAAAACAAGTCAATATAGTCCATACTGGGCAGTTGATTTATGTGCTCCCAAGTTAAAATAGATGCAGGAAAGAACACTAGGACTGTAAAAGTTGGCCTCGTTGTAGAAGCATAAGAGATCAAGAAAAGGGTTGAATGGGGCCCTCATGACTTCATTTCAGTGTTCGGAAAAGTAGCTGACACCATAAATAGGTGTACCAAGCAGCTCTGTAATCTGCTTATTATTTATCTATGTCAGGCACAAGTACGAACCAGTCCAACACGTTAGCAGCTGTTGAACTGTGCACAGGGCATGGATTACATTACACGCCCTATTGTTCAGTTTAAAATTAACATGCCATAATCCTCATTAAAACATCATATGTGATATTTCATTGTGGTTATTATACAGTTCTCATTAAGGCAAATTGTATTACTGAGTTACATTTAATAATGCAGTGCACTGTAACAGTTGCATATATTTCAATTAGAAATAGCATTATGCCTGTAAGACAACTTAGCATTTTGTTTCAGCGTTTAAGAAGTTAAAGTAAAATTTCATAGGGACAAGACTTGTGTGGCTTTTTGGTTTGTTTCTTTTTAATAGTTGCAGATTAGCTGAGGTTTTTATTCTTTTTCACACATCTTTGCCACCTCATTGTAGTCTTTCAGCTTTGAGGCTGAAGTCTGGGTGAACATCAGCAGGGCAAGTTCTGTGAGGGGAAAATTAGTCCTGCTCTGACTACCTTTTATCTCTTTCTTTAGGTATACAGAGAAATTCATTTTCAATGCAGCCAATCTCTTAATCTACCAGCTTTAAATTTACCATAGCTCTAGAAATTTAAATTTAGTGGGTCATATTCTTATCTTAGTCAGAGGAACCTCGGATTTCTTTTTGCTGAGGAACTGGGTTGATAGCGTAGTTGTCATTCCCTCTCCTCAGTATCACCTGGGATTTGATTAAGAACAATTTTCCTCAGTGCTGCTGTCATCAAATATTGCTGATGTAAAACGTCAGACAGGTTCAATGCTGGTTTGGTGCTGTTTTCAGTGTTCATCCTTAGTCTGTCACTGTTGTGCATTTCAATGCAGATCTGCCACAAAACCTCATATATGAATTGTCTATGGAATTTGTACATCGGCGTGTTATACATTAACAGTAACAGCTGCATAAATAGAATGCAGATACATGCTTAAGCGTTCAGGTGCTTTTGTGGTTTTTTCTGCTGTTATGGAAATGCCTTTGTTCTACAGAATAGCGTAATAAAAGCTGAATTTAATACTAGTTATGGAGATTGGAGCAAAGTGTGTATGGGCTTGCATTACAGTTGATGCAAGTGAACGGTAGCTGCTCATAAATATGTATTCTTGCTACAGATAGGTCGTCAGTGCTGCTAGCATTCAAATCACAGACCTGTGAGATAGGCATTCAATACTGTAAGTGAATTGAAGTTGTATTCATAAATCTCTCATGTAACAAGTAGCATTTGGTGACAAATACAAGAATGAAAAAAGTATAACTATCTACTTTACCCCCATATAATTTATGCATCTGTGCATACATAATGAATATAGTTATAACTAAGAACTATTTGAGGTGGGATCAAGTCCTCTATATTTTCCTGGTGTTCGCTATTGTAGGTTAAGGAAAATTCAGTTACCTTAGTGTCTTCTCTCCTTTTCACAACTAGACGCTTCCTTGACCAAGGCAGACCTAATTATTTCACTGAATATTTTCTACTTCTAGTATATTGAGAATATTATGGTTTTTAGAAGGATGTATAACTCTTATGGGACCATGATGCTCTAATGGACAATGTCACCATCTCAATATAGAAGGGCATACTTGTGCTTAGTTACACAAAAGCCCAGGGGCAGTTTTGAAAAATGCCAGCTAAAGTCTCTGACCAGGTACTTCTGCTGTGTATAATAAGAAATGTATTTCTAGAGAAAATTAACAAGTTCATCTGGAAAGAAAAGGGCTCTTGATATAATGTCAAACTCTGTAATTGCAAACTAGAGGTCATGTCCTTTATTCAATGTATACCAAAACAGCTAAGTGCAAACTGGGTAGAAAGTAAGGGCCAGTTTGGTTCTCTAAGTTCTGAATTTAGTCTGCTGAATAAGAAAATATGGACAAAAGAATTGGCTTGAGTTTAAATGATACATTCAGACTTCACTTTGGTTTTCAATCAAACATACTCCATGGAAGACCAAGATTCTGTGGAAACAGCTTTTAATAGGCAGGAAATCATGACAGAAAGTTCCCAGGCAACTCTAGAAATGTAGAAAGGTGGTCTTAACTTCCATTTGCTAGTGTTATACCTTAAGGGAATTAGATACAAAGATGAAAATATTTGATGACTTTGGTATTGTCGACTTGAAGTGTTGTGCTGAACTTAACGGCATGTTTGCGGTATCCTTTAGTATCTCATTTATAGTTCAGGACTTGTCCTTGTTCGCTTGCTGAGCATTAAATAAAAATAAATCCTTCCTAAATATGTCATGTCAGTCTTTTGGCTGGAGCAATTGACACGAGGATGGAAATACATCAAGTTGAGTTCCCAACAACACAGCTTGTCTTTGAAGGAGATGTGGAAATACATTGATACTTTGTATGCAATCCACACTGTTATTAGGAACAGCAGCATCATTATTTAAAATGAGTTAAAGACATATTCAGAAGAAATAACTATACACTTTACTATATACTCTTGCTCATTTCTAGCTTCATCCAGCTTGGATGATTCAAGATCCTGGTTGAAACTGGAAATACAATACAGTACAATTGTTGTACAGCAGCATGACAGAATGTCTGCCTTCTATAGTGTGAGCTGAGACCAGAAGCTGCAGACATCTAATTTGTTTACCTTTGCATAATTTATTGTTTAACAGAAGAAATTAAAAGCCTGAAGTCATTTTTCTCACTGCAGAGGTGAATTGCAATCTGGAAGAACGTGCAACCGTGTTTCTGGTGATGAATACCATACATATTTATTAGTTGTCCCTTAAAAGATTACTCTAAATTGGTATCAGGCTTGTAGAGTTAGCACAGAATTTTACTAATATGAAAGTATAAAATCAGTTGACTTTCAGGTGTGCTTGTGCTTATAATACTTGATTGAATGATAAAAAGTGTTTTGAAACACCACTTTCTGCAGATCTTGGGAGTGAATGATGATAAAAGTTAGGATACCATTTTGGATCTGATAATCTGAGACCAACTAAGCAGAGAAGATTTTCTGCCCTAATTTGTCTGAAGGCAGGAATG
>NW_009608935.1:29296-31446 GCF_000690535.1 Cariama cristata
AGGAATGCTCCAATTTTCTTTCACTAAAACCCTACTAAAACCTCCATGGCTTTTGAAGGATTAGCAGAACTTTAGTGCGTCTTTGATAAATTTGACTTTTAGGTCTCAGCAGCTGGTACTTTACCTCAGACTGACTGTTCTCATCTTTCCTCCCTGCAGACATACATATTGTAGAATATTCATTTTAAGATCTTCATCCAGGTCAGGTAGATCTTGGTACAGAAATTAAAATGTAATTTTTTTGTTGTTATTGTTTTTCCTACTGTGATTTTTAGAGAATACATGCTTTGAGCTGTTTTAATTAAAAAGTTTTTGGCAGCAATGAAGTTGGAAAGGAAGGTGATGTAAATAAAAAGTTAGCTTTGGACACAAGAAAATTATCTTTAAAACTAAAGCAGTCAATAACAATGACAGTATCTTTATTCTTTCTCTCATCCAATCTGTGCCTTTAAACTCATTAACAGCTTAATGCCTTGTACACAGAAGACTGAAAATAGGGATAAATCAGAGCTGACACTGGTCTGTACCCCAGCTTCAGCCTTGGAAGTCCCTAAGTAGTTAGTTAAGCCATCTCTATGGTTATTTTGCTCAACAGCTGGATGAGAAGAGCTCCAGGGCGGTGAAGACACTTGAAAGTGTTTTCAGGACTGAGCCCTTAAAGCCTGGATCTTGCTGTAAGTAGCATTGATACTTGCAACCGAAAGTTATTATAATATGATGTTACTTCAGATTTTGTTTAGTGAACTGGTCACAGCATCAGAGGCTGGTCAGTGGAGAGTCAGGAGGCAAGAGCAGAAACTACATTTACATGGTATGAATTGAAGAAACCCCTTGCTGACCAGCAGATACGTGAAGATCAGTGATCTCAAACCCCCTTGTTTGCTCATCTTGGTGCTAACCCTCTCTCTGCAAATAGCAGGCAAACTTGTGTAAGCTCTAACCCTTCAATGTAGGAACACTTATTAGAAACTGTCTTGCTACTTTCTTGGTCAACTGCAAGTTCTCCTGGGCAAAGGTGAGGGTTGAAACTGCCTTTCTCATCCATTTTCTACTGTACCTACTAGATATTTTCCAGCATGAGCAAAGAGGAGTGGTCCTGTAGAAAAACTCCTGAGTATAATGACCCTTTGTATCATTGACCCTACAGACTATTACACAGGCTTTGATTTTTGTCTTGTGCGCTGGGTGACCTAGGAGCCCCACTGTAGCCAGTGATCCTATGGCTGTGTCATGAAAGACTTCAGCTTCAAGAGGGTACAACCAGCATTTCACAAACATCACTCATCCTGGCATGTCTGGGACTTTGGGACCTCTTGTTTATTTAAAAAAATGCACTAGCTGTTGATTATAGCTCCTTTAAATAGCTCTAAACATGTACGAATTTACTTACTTCTTTATAGCAATGTATCGCTTGAAAGTGCTCTCCAGTGAAATAGCTCACGGCTTGTAGTCCATGTGTGCTTTGATTGCTGTCATTATCTGTGCGAAGCTCCACTTCGCCACTCAGTGTTCAGTATGGAAATATTCACTGCTGTGTTGACAGTGATTAAGTACATTTAATTCCAGCTCAGACCTAAGAAGGTTTTTGTTTTGTGCAACGAAATGCTCCTTAAAAGATATGAAATAAGGTAACTATGCCAATGTGAAAATCTATATCAAATGCTGTGTTGCTTCATTCTTTTTCTTTTTTTTTTTTTTTTTTTTCCCCTCCTTAACTCTGTTTAGGCTTGTCTTAAGCTAAAACAAGCTTTAAAATAATTGAGATGCCTGTTACTTTTTAGCAAAAAATCTGTGGTGGCAAATATATTTTAAGCTAGCTGGAGTTACAGAGAGGACACAATTTCCTGCATGCATGATAACTTTCAGTACTACCAAGAGAGAGTTTCTTTTTTTCATAGGTATAGGTAATATCTGTTTGTTGTAGTTTAACCCCAGATGGCAACTAAGTACCATGCAGCCGCTTGCTCGCTCCTTCCCCGTCGGCTCCCACAGTAGGATGGGGAGGAGAATGAGAAAAAAGGTAAAACCCATGGGTTGAGATAAGAACAGTTTAATAATTGAAATCAAGTAAAATATAATACTACTACTTGTAATGAAAAGGGAGATAACAAAAAGAGAGCTAGAGAAATAAAACCTAAGAAAGACAAGTG
>NW_009608936.1:0-8009 GCF_000690535.1 Cariama cristata
AGTTGCACCAGGGGAGATTTAGGAAAAAATTAGGAAAAAATTTTTCACCGAAAGGGTTGTCAAGCATTGGAACAGGCTGCCCAGGGAAGCAGTGGAGTCATCATCCCTGGAGGCTTTTAAAAGGCATGTAGACATGGTGCTTAGGGACATGGTTTAGTGGTGGACTTGGCAGTGGTAGGTTAACAGCTGGACTCAATGATCTTAAAGGTCTTTTCCAACCTAAGCAATTCTCTGATTCTCTGATTCTAAATCTTAAAGACAAAATAAAGAATATTCTTATTTGAGAAATATTCTCTACTTCATGTTCTGTAGATTTTTAGAATATAGAAGCATACTTTTTCCATATATGATTTTTGAGATTAAAGGGTTGATTGTTTTAAATTACGTAGAGCTAGAGGTAATAAAGGACTTTGACATAATAGACGTAGCCAATGCATAGTCAAGCAATCTATGAAGTTATTGTTCTATGCTACATCCTGTCCTTCACCTGAAATTTATTGCTTTCAGTGGTAGACATATTAGCTTGCTTTACTTTGCTCCTACCTAGTTTCAGTGCAGTGGTCTAATCAGGTGCTGTCTGTCAGCCAGCAGGACAGTCATGATGTCTCACTAAATCCCCATTCCAAAACTACAGTCCCCAACACTCTCCCCCAGCTCTGGCTGTACTTGGTGCCTAAGCTCAGCAGGCACTTCCCTGCTTCACTCTGAACTTCATGAGGGCCTCCAGCTTCTCATAGGACCAGAACTACCCCAGTGAGTACCTTTAAGTTGAACCAGTATCTGGAAACTATGAGTAGTTTCCAATAAACTAAATTAGACATCAGTACTTTTAAGTTAGTCACTCTCCCTGATAACCAATGAAGATCTAGTCAACATATTCAAGAGGTCTTAAGGCAGATTCGTCCTGAAGTAGGTATCTAAAATTGGACTGCACCTTAAAAATAACTACTTTTTCCTCAGACCAAAAGCTGAGTCTAGAGTTGCTAGCTCATATGTTGACATTTATGCTGACATCTGAAGTTAGTCAGATAAGCTTACTGCTCTGCTTCTCCACATGAATCCACATGCCAGGCTAGGTCTGGCAGATACTATCACAGTAGACTGAACATTAGCAGAACTAGGCATATGACAAAACACAGCCACCTTGTCTTTTAAAAAGTGGCTGAAGGAATAGGCCCATCTCTGGTAACACCTCTGTGACTAGAACATTTTGTCCATAAGTGGAAAATTATTTTGAGGAAAGTCAGGAATGTGGACTTTTTAGTTCAAAAGTGGAACCCTCTAACCTCTTGCTATTATATAATGAACTGGCATCTCTGCTATGTCAAATAAAATAAGGAAAACGTATTTAGTTTTTGAAAGATTTGTTGCAGGTGCCTGCCCAGAGGAGCAGATTCCAAGAACTAGATTGTAAGATAACAATGGCCACGACCCTTGTACTTACTTCATTTTATTGTCTTGCTCTAGGAACCTCTCTGCCTAGTGTGAATAGTTTCATAGATTGCAAATCTGAGATATCCACTTATTTCCAGTCACTATACTTTTTCTTTTTTTTTTTTTTAAATATGAGATGATGGATAGCAAGTGAGCTTTATCAAAAAGAGTCTATAAATCATACTTTGAAATATGAGGAAAGTCTTACGGTGTTTTTTCTGTTCAAACCACTGAGATCTTACAAACACTTCCTTAACAGTATACAGTGTGTACCTATACTATCAGAGTCCTATTGCATACATTTAAAGACCATAATATTTCATGGTTTTAAGTCGGACAATGCATTTAGAAAACATTACCTGTTTCATTTGCATCTCCTGTTTTCTAAAACCTTAAGTAATTGATACAACAACCTAAGACGCTGCACATATTGAATGTTAGCGAGACATGAGACAAAGAACAGGAATAAGTCAAAGACACAGCCAGCTGTGGAACTTACCTCTCAGCCAAGGAATCAAAGGTCTCTTCTGAGGGCAATTACTCCTATGGAAAAGCAGTGCAGAGAGAAGGGTATAAAAATAGCTTCTAACCAGTTATTTATTACATGATCCACCTCATCAATTAACTGTCCCATGCTTTAAGACACTCTTAAACCGTGTTATCTCAGCCTGGCCATGATTTTCAGGTTCTTCCCTAAAATGATGCACAAGTGAGATTCTTTTTGCCTTCCAAGTTATAATTATGTCATCTCAATGTAGTCTAACTAGTTTAAGTAAAGTCTTGTTGTTTCTTCTTGTCTTACAGAAATTAAAATCTTTTTTCTGTGATAACAGTGGAAATAGCCCATAAATTAGTCGTCTTCATTGATTATTTCGATTTATTTCTGTATGGACACTCTAGTTCTGCTGCCTTCCCATGCAATCAAAAGGAAGATACTAAAATTATAATCATAGCATTAGCAGACAATCTCACTCCTTTCTTGAGTCCATAAACTAGTACGTCCTTTATATGCCAGCTTAAATATGCTCCTCATTATTCTCAGGTAGCTTTGTCATAATTAAGAGAACAATGTGGAATAATCTTGACACTCCCCTTTTTCTTTCTCCCAAATTATTCTGGCTTTCTTCTGTCCTGCCTCTTAAATATGGATCAACAGACTCCCCTTTCCAGTGTTGTAATGCCAGTGCAAGCATGAATACATTATAAAAAACTTGGCTTCATAGAAGGAGAGAGTTAAAAAGAGATACCAGGTCCAATTTAATATTCAGTTCCTGAAGATATCTGCTGTATGAAAATAATACATTATATGAGAGACCAATTAAGTCAAGACCTTTGAATCTTCCCACTGTTTTATCTGTGCCCATGTGTATATTAGGTAAAAAATGGTCAGGATTAAGTGAAGAATTGGCTACCGTGCAACAGATGTTAACTAACCAAATTTAACTAGAATCCGTTCCTAGATACAAGATAATATTTTCTATTTTGATTCAGTTGGACAAAGTTCATCCCACTGCAGAAAAAAAAAAGAGACTAAATATACTCTAATTATTCTATGAGTTCATTTAAAGATTCCATTTTTTCAAATGATCTATGCATTTATAAATTATACACACAGAAAACAAAAGAATCATAAAAAAGATAGAGAGATGCAGGGTGGAGTACTCTGCAGATAAACCCTTAAAACCAAAATGAGTTTGTAGTTAGATGTCAGGTTGAGGAAATAGCTGTGAGAGAAAAAAGGTGGGGATTTTAGGGCAGCTAAAAAATAACAAATTATTTATTTAAAATCTCAGAACTTTTAAGATACATTGGTAGTTTTTATTTGCATTCTGATATCATATTAACATTCAGCTGAGTGTTACTTTCAAAAGCCCAAGGGTAGATGCTTAGATTTTTAACAAAAGCCAAGATTCTCAGGTATTTCACAGAATCACACAGTCGATTACGTTGGAAGAGACCTCTGGGATCATCGAGACCAACCTTTGCCCTAACACCACCATGCCAACTAGACCATGGCACTAAGTGCCACGTCGAGTCTTTTCTTAAACACCTCTAGGGATGGTGACTCCACCACCTCCCTGGGCAGTCCATTCCAATGCCTAACAACCCCTTCTGTGAAGAAATGCCTCCTCATTTCTAGCCTGAACTTCCCCTGGTGCAGTCTGGGACTATGCCCTCTTGTCCTGTTGCTGGTTGCCTGGGAGAAGAGGCCGACCCCAACTCTGCTACAGCCTCCTTTCAGGCAGTTGTAGAGAGTGATAAGGTCTCCCCCCTCAGCCTCCTCTCCTCCAGGCTAAACAACCCCAGTTCCCTCAGCCGCTCCTCATAAGACTTACCCTCCAGACCCTTCACCACCTTCATTGCCCTTCTCTGGACACACTCCAGCACCTCAATGTCTTTTTTGTAGTGAGGGACCCAAAACTGGACACCGTACTCAAGGTGTGGCCTCACCAGTGCCCTGTACAGGGGGACGATCACTGCCCTGATCCTGCTGGCCACACTGTGTCTGATACAGGCCAGGATGCCATTGGCCTTCTTGGCTACCTGGGCACACTGCCAGCTCATGTTCAGTTGGCTGTCAACCAGCAGCCCCGGGTCTTTTTCTGCTTGACTTCTTTCTATTTGATTCCACAACCTGATGCTGTGAAAATATGCAAGATTTGCAATAAAATTTTGACTCACATATAGCTTCCGATTGATACAGCGCCTTTTTTCATACTGCCCAAGGACCATACTTTGCTGTTTTCTGAAGCTGAACAGCTTGGTACACTTGGTATGAGGTGTACTAAGTCAGGAGTGTTTCAGTTGTGCTAACATCCTAAGCTGTAGAAGAAGAATGTATTTTCCAATTTGTACAGTGGAAAAGATAATGTATGAATGTTAATAGAAGTAATGGAAATTAAAGAACACGATAGCATTCTTTCCAAATCACAGAATAACTAAGAGGCCTCAGCGCAAAAAACCTCCTTCTATGAAAAAGAACAGTCTTCCACAGCAGATCGGTATCCTGCCTCCAGAGTGGTAAGAGCCAAATGCTTCTGATAAACGCACGAAATCAATCCCAAAAGTCAGATTTCCTCCATCTGTTACAGTTTTTTTATTTCCCTAAAGTACAAAGGTTTAGATCTCCTGAAGTTTTTATGTTCTTCCTAACAATAGTAGCTATTTTTGCTGTCCACTTAAATGCTTAATCCTTTTACTCTTCATTTTTAGTCTGACATGCTACGGCACAAGTCCAATTGTCAAGTGTACTGTATGAGGAACTACTCCTTTAGATTTAAAAAACATGTAAACAGTTCAAATGTGTTATTCAGTTCAACACAACATCCCCTTGTTCTTGTATTACAACTTTAGTTAAAAGATGCCCTGACTTGATCTTTTCTACTTTCTTTTATAACTCCCTGTACATTCTGATTTATCACCTTTCTAAGTTGCCTTAATTATTTTTTCCATATAGCTTTTCCAGACATATATGTTTCTTGTCTCAGAGTCCCTCTGTGACTGTTAAATCTTTCTCAGATATGATGAACCTAACCTGAAATACCATAATCAATTCTAGAACATTACTGATTTATTCCAGTGACACTATAGCTTTTTGGGTATTAATTTTTACCCAATTTCCTCAGTGAAGATTTTCACTAAGCCATCCACATATGGTAAACAGGTCATTTTCCCAGTTGATCACAATTAATTTAGGTTCCCTACTGAAGAGTATATTGTTCCAAATATTCCTAGCAGTGTAGATTACATTGCTTTCATCAACAATGAATCTGTCACGGTGCTAGCAGTTCACCTAACTGCAGAAGAGCTCTCAGAAGTTTCTAGCAGTCTTCTTTAGTTGTAACATAAATTATTTTATCTCACTAGAAAATTTTGATTTCTCTATGTTATTGCTCACTTCCAAATTATAATGAACACATTAAATAACATCAGACTTAGGATCTATCCTTGGAGAATCCAAGCTGTGACAACCTAAACGAAGGAGATTTTTAGAAATTATGTGTGTGATTTTAAATCTCACTGAAACGCACAGTGGAATCCCTCATCCCATGAGAAACAGACTAAAGAAAAATTGACTTAATCTAAAACAAATGAGAGAGAGTAGTTACGCAACCACTGTCTGAGCAATAATAGTAGGACACTTTTCATACAGAAGTCAAAGATGATCTGCCTTAGGAAGAAAGGCATTTTAAAGACTAGTAAAAAATTAACGACACTCCTAAGTTTTTAGCCAACTGTGCCAATCTTCATGTCTTAAAATGAGTGCTTCCTTCTGCCAGTTTCACAGGGACATTGGGTGAAAGGGACATTCTGAATTATCAGATTCATTCCCCTCCCCTGTCACAGCCATGGCATCACATTAATCCCACCAGATACCTATCAGGCTGTATCTTAAAAACCCTTAGGTATTTTGTTCCTACTTCTCTCATTGAAAAGCTGTTCCACAAGCTGATTGCTCCAACAGCCAGGGACCTTTTTTAATTTTTAGTCTACATTTATTCACGAACAGTTTACTGTATCTGTGTCATGTTTGAATGTTTGTCAACTACTTTCTTTGCTGGCATGTATCAAAATATATTATTTATACCAAATATTTATACTATACAATAGATATTTACTATATTCTATGTATACTATATAGTATTACATATATATACACTATATATATTTACATACGTAGAATCAGAATATATTTAGAATCATAGAATCACAGAATGGTTTGGGTTGGAAGGGACCTTAAAGATCATCCAGTTCCAACCCCCCATGGGCAGGGACACCTTCCACTAGACCGGGTTGCTCAAAGCCCCATCCAGCCTGGCCTTGAACACTACCAGGGATGGGGCATCCACAGCTTCTCTGGGCAACTTGTTCCAGTGCCTCACCACCCCCATGGTGAAGACTTTCTTCCTAATATCCAATCTAAATCTTCCCTTTTCCCATTTAAAGCTATCACCCCTTGTTCTGTCACTACATACCTTTGTAAAAAGTCCCTCCCCAGCTTTCTTGTAGGTGCCTTTTAGGTACTGGAAGGCTGCCTTAAGATCTCCCCGGAGCCTTCTCTTCTCCAGGCTGAACAACCCCAACTCTCTCAGCCTGTCTTCACAGGAGAGGTGCTCCAGGCCTTTGATCATCTTCATGGCCATCCTCTATTTGAAGATAACAAACATATCCCCACTCTGTTTTCATTTTCTTAGGTTAAAGAACTCTTCTAATTTCTTAAAAAAAAAAGATTCTTCATTCCCCGTATCATCCTCATAAGCCTTTTTTCAAGTCAACCTCTTGAAAACATGGATGACCTCAGCTGAACACAGCATCCCAGATGAAGCCTCTCCTGTCTTGTACAAAATTGCACTCATACTTCTTTGTCAAGATTGGAAATACCTCAGCTGTGTTACTATCACGTTCAGTACTTTTATGGTTATGTCAAACTGCAAGGGTAGCCCTATAATTTAACTTTAACTGCTCATTCACCATGGCTTAATAAGTTAACAGTTAAAAAAAATAAAATGGACATTTGTTACAGTTTAGGACAAAAATACAGGTAGCAGGTTTTCAAACAGAAGTAGGAACTGTAGGATATATAAGTCCTTATTGGCATTCATTGTTAGCAGAACATTAGATAATCAGAAAATGGCAGAATGATAAAAATAATTAAAATGAAAGGAAATTTTTTAAAAAAGAAACGTTGCTTCCATCAATAAAGGTGAGAAAGTGAGCTTGATCACAGTCAATGAACAACAGAAAGCAGGTGTGTTTATCTTGCATAGGTTAAGATAATACAATATCAGACTACCTTATAGAGATAATTTCAGATTAGCAATAAGATTATAAAAGAGTTCTTTTCTACAGATGATGATCCTCTGTAGCGAATCCATACTTTGTTTTGAAATTCCTGTCTGCAGATGCCCCAAAACCTTTGAAACATCCATAAACTAGGTGAGATTTCCTCCCTAATTGCCTAATCACCTGCTAGTGTTCTTTAGGATAAAACTTCTGTATTTAAAATTTTAATCTTTTTTTTTTCCTTCTCATCTATTATCCATACAATTTTAGGTCTCATACCTTTCATGTTACTGTCACACATAAATTCTATGTATCTTATCATCTGTAGTGCACTGTTCTTTCTTTGTTCGTATTACCTATCCAAATTTTTATTTAAAATTATTTTTCTCTACCATATAAGTTTCCTTATGGCAGGTCCACCAGAGTTTCTTGCTTCCCAGTTCACATCTAAAAACACTGATCACAGTTATTCTCTGCCGAGCTAGTCCACCCATGTCCTTCCCTACCTTCACTGACATCAGTCCTTAAGCTCCCAGTTTCTAGTAGGGAAAAGTGTCAGGAGCCCCTAAGTGCAGGATTTGCTCTGCCTGGTGTTAAATTTTATTTATGTTTCTTCTGATATACTTCAGCTGCTATTAAATCTTACAGTTTTATTATAAATCTTGCAATTGTCACTGCTTTTCTTGTAGGTGTAGATGCCGTTATAAAGCAGACAGTTTTTAGGGTTTTTTTGTTTGTGGTAGGAGAAAACTTCAATGTACACCTTTGAAAATAATAATAAATAATAATAA
>NW_009608937.1:0-13049 GCF_000690535.1 Cariama cristata
GCCCCGGCTGCGCGGGAGCGGAGCTGGGCGCAGCGGGAAGGGCAGGCCGGGAGCTGCCTCACGGCACCCAGCTTGTCACCACCACGTGGGGATTGCCAGCGACTTCTGAGAAACGGTGTCTGGGCTGGCAGGGTGCGTGGCCCGGTGGATTCCCTCAGGCCCCCCAGCCGATGTCAGGTTTCTGGAGGCAGGTGAGGAGGGAGAAATGGTTTTTTTTCCCCTCCGAACTTGCAGCGCTGATTCAGAACTGCGGTGTGAGACCACGCTTGGAGCCCAGGCTGTTCATCCCACAGGGATATACACTTCAAATGCTTTCATTCAGCCCTGATTAGCCCCTTGTGAAGGTTTCATTGACTTTATTTTAATGACTATGCATCAGACATGAGGAAATCCTTAACAGAAAGATGCAGGTATCGTGATCATAGTCTAGAGGTTAGGTCACTGTAAAAAGTTGCCTAAGATGCTGCTGGTTTCAGCAGAGATGAAACATGACAAGTCTAAGGAATTCCAGCCACCTTCTCAAAGCTTTTTCTTTTTTTTGTCTTACCCAATTTCACCTTTCTTCATCACAGTAAATCTGACCTCTCCCTCTTGCCTCAAGGCTTGTCCGTACAAGCTAGGCCCAGGTAACAAGGGTATGTGTTGGGGCATGTTAGTCCTTTAGTTCTGTTATAACTACACCAGAGTCGAGATTTTTGGTTTTTCCTCTGTTATCTGAGCACGAGAGATTTTGAAAAGTTTGACCAGTGTGGTGTTGCAAGGTACCGTGCTCTCCCCACAGCACACAGCCTGCGCCGAAAGCTCTTCTCCCCAGCCCCTGTGGCTCTCCCACAGCAAAGCTGAGCCCTGGCCTTGAAAGGTGATGGACCAGCTATGCAAGTTCCCAGCTCTGGTTTCACAGTGTTTTGTCCTGTTCAGTGGTAGTTTCCAAATGGCTATGACCAGTGAAAGCTGATCCCTGAGACTGAATTCTGACTTTAGCAAAACTTACCTTTACCTTTCAAAGGGGCAAAGAGTGTGGATTTTAGTTTTCAAGAGTAGGGAGAAAGCTGAAATGGAGCTTCTCTGAAGTTTGACCTCCTGTTTATTCTGCTGGGCTGTGATAGCATCTAGAAAATCAACATAAACTCTCTAGCTGAGGGCTTTTTCCTCCCAACTCTATGGCTCTGCTTGTCTCCTTTTTGGAGAAGATACCAATGAATGTGGAAGGGCAGGCTCTGCGGTATCTTCCTTTGCCTGTCGGTTTGTGCTATATATGCATGCAGCCCTGGCAGAGCGGGCTTGAGGCTCCTCAGCAGTGTCGGCAAAATCAAATGCTGTACTTCTGAGATGAAGGGCCACGTCTGAGCTACAGCAGAAAGCTGTGGAGGCCTGCTGGAGGTGTCTGGGTGGAGTGAGGGCTTCTGCTGAAGAAGGCCGAGTAGTGCTTACCTTGGAGGCAAAGAAAGCGCCAGCCCAGCCTTCTAGGGCTGTGGTGTTGGCAAAGAAGTCCTGTGAAAACTACTAGAGGAGTCTCTACTTTGTCTAGATGTGGGCTTAACTCATGCAGTGATAGTAATTTCTATTGCTTTGGGAAATACACTGAGAGACAAAACACTGCCAAGAGTCAACCACAGAAAGGGAAATGTCTCAAGAAAGAGAAGTAGGGCATAGAGGATGCATGGATGAGATGTATTTGGAGATGTAACTTATTTTCTGCCCAAAGCCTTGTTGAGAAATATATCAAGGTATACTTGTCGCATCATAAATGTATGGAAGGAGAGAGTTTAATAAGCTGTTCAAATCCATAAACATGGAGGTGACATTAATGAAAGTAACTTGCATTTGCCTGTGACTCTTGTGAGTGCTAGGAAGTCTTCTCATTCATAGAATGTCTAGAGCTGATTTTTCACCTTTTGAAAAGTGACCATTTGATGTATGATGTCACCCTGCAGGTAGAAGGACACAGAAAAGAAGATGGACTGGGGAAGTCTACAGGCTGTTTTAGGAGGCGTAAATAAACACTCCACCAGCATCGGAAAGATATGGCTCACAGTCCTGTTCATCTTCCGTATCATGATCCTGGTCGTGGCTGCAGAGAGAGTCTGGGGAGATGAACAGCAAGATTTTGTCTGCAACACACTTCAGCCTGGGTGCAGAAATGTTTGCTATGATCACTTTTTCCCCATCTCTCACATCAGACTCTGGGCTCTGCAGCTGATCTTTGTTTCCACACCTGCCTTGCTGGTGGCCATGCATGTAGCTTATACCAGGCATGAGAAGAAAAGGCGATTCAGAAATGGTGAGAAAATTGATATTGAAGAGCTGAAAAATGAAAAGGTTCACATTCGAGGCCCCTTGTGGTGGACTTACACCAGCAGCATCTTCTTCAGGATTGTCTTTGAAGCAGTCTTCATGTACGTGTTCTATTACATGTACGATGGGTACCAGATGCCTCGCCTGGTGAAGTGTGATGCGTGGCCCTGCCCCAACACAGTGGATTGTTTTGTGTCTCGGCCCACCGAGAAAACCACATTTACTATTTTTATGCTTGCTGTGTCTGGGATCTGCATGATGTTGAATCTGGCTGAGTTGTGTTACCTAGTGATAAAAATTTGCATGAAAGAATCCAGGAAAACAACAGTTTTAAAGTAATTCCCCAGTTTCAGGATTTCCAAGCTCCCCATTTCCCTCAAACTTTCTTAGGTGTCAGAAAACGATCAGCAATATTTTCACACTCAAGGAAAAGGGTAAAAATGACTGTTCTTTCATGTTTTAAAAATGATAGCCTCCCTGGGAAGCTGCCACTGAGGCAGGTTTTAAAGATCGTGAGCTATTCAGTATTCCTGCATCCACAAATAGAGAGAGCAGCCTCCTGGCAGTGGCTTTTCCAAGCATGCCTACTGCTGGGATCCTGTTGTTGGGACAGAGTCACTTTTCAAAAGGTGGGAGTGGAAAGGCCCAGGGAAGGCTCTAGTGCCCAAAGGAGAGCCAGGAATCACAAACACACTGTGTCAGCTTCCGAGGTGAGCCAATAGCAAAGGGTTTTGGTCAAAAGTAGGGTGATGGGCTTTTTGGGGGAGCTTATGGCTTGTGAAAGGAAGAAGGCAAGGAGGTGACTGTTCATGGCAAGTGTTCTCTTCTCTCTCAAGTATTCTGGAGAGCAAGGAAAGGGCCTAGGAGCACCCGTACTCTATGGCAATGCATCCTGCGGACTCTGCTGGGCACCAGCATTGGTTTTTATCATTTTATCTCCGCACCTGCACTGAGGAGCATCTCCTGCAGGGCTGGGGTGGCCAGTCTCAACTGCTTGTGAATGCCATCAGGTCAGGCCTACCTCCCTTTGCTCACAGGGCCTGCAGCAGTGGGGGGATGAAGTTTGGTTTTTCATTGTCTTAGGTGAAAAAAAAGGATTGTCACCTTTGAGAAGGTGTGGGCAGCACAAGTGTTTTCTTCTCTTGTTCTCCCCCAGCACCTTGTGAAGAATCTCAGTACAATAGATTTTGTTTGATGAAGAGACTTTTCACCCCCTGACTGTGCCTCCTTCAGCTGTGCACCTTTGAAAGTGTTGCTTTTTTTCAGTAAAAGCCAAGAAAAATTGCTGTATTTCATTCTGTTTGTTATTCGAAAGAAGTGCTTCAACTTACAGCGTGATGTGCAGTAGACTGCACCTACCAGTGCTCCTTCTGTCAGTCCCTTTTTCCTACCCAGCCTGAACAGCTTTTCTCCATAAAGCCTTCTCCCTATCTGAGGTACCTTTCAAGTGAGTCCATGAAACCACTCCCAATCTCTCTGACATTCCACACTGTGAGACTGAATCACCTTTTCTCTTCTTAGGGTAGGTCTAGCAGGAAGTACAGACAGCTTGCAGAGCTGAAATAGCAAAGGGACCCAATCAGAAATGAGGAGGAACTTGGTATTTTTCTTGAAGTTCACATTGCTGAGCTGTGAATTGTGTATTACTAACCTGAAGAATTATGTGAGTCAGTCTGGTCTTGTTTCTCCAAAGTAGTCTCAAAATGTGTTTTATGCCTGGCGCAGGCAGCTGCACCAGCACATACAGCAACACAGTTGTATCTCCCAAGTGCCTGCCCGTTGAACCCACTTCTGGAAAGCTGGCTTTTTTCCTCCTTAGCTTTAATAACTGACTTTTCCCCAAAATGAATGAGTGCTATCTCAGCTTCTCTATTTGCATCCATCTCTTACTGCACATTTAAGTTTATCACTGTTGGAGTAAACAAAGCTGCATGAATTAAGACCCATGGCCCCTCACTGTGCTCTGGAAGTGAAGCATCAGCAGGGTCACATTGTTCGTGAGCTACATCCCGTGTGACAGCTTGACTGCAGATGGAAATCTGTCTTCTAAGAGGGGAGCAAGAAAACCATAAAAACACCGTCCTCAGAAGCATGATGGAAAGTCATTGATAATGAACTGAACTGGAAACTTGTACTGTGAAAACATCCTTAATTCAACTCTAGAGAACAAAGCTTGGCACGTATCAGGTTTGTGCTTGGTAAAGTTCCTGCATTGTCCCATGTACAAGTGTGAAGAGAACAAACTACCTACACTCCCAGTGCTCTAGTCTTACATTTCTTTTGTAACAACAGGATTTAAATTTTTTTTTCTAAAATTATAATTAAAGCACTCTTGTGGTGTCAGTTTTCTGTATTACTTGTACGTGTCATGTATTACCTAATGTGTCTAATGAGAATCGGTTCACCGTCGTGGAAAATGTATGCACCGACACTACATTTAATAGCCAAGGGCTACTGTAAGGCCTTCTGCTGCAGGTTGATTTTTCAGTTGGTTATGTTGCCTGTTATCCTGCAGACTTTGTGAGCTGATAGCAGAAGGTCGCCTAGGTGACCCCTACTAGAAATCAAATGGTCTGCCCAAGTCAGCCTCAGACTAGCAGAACTGCAGCTGGAAAAGGCTGGTGATAAATAACTTAACCAGCTCCATAGGGGAGAGAGTTTGTTTTCCCAGCCTGCCTCTGAGTTTAACTGGAACTTGGAATGAGACACTCCAAAACTGGTCACACTAACATTGTGTGGTTATCTTCAACTAGCAGTTTGGCAATCAGATTATCACACAAGGAAAGATAGAAATAGCAAAGTGTCTGGAAGTGGGCAGGAGAGGGCTTTGATCCAGAACTGCAGCATCAGGCGATAATAGCTCTACCAGGACATGCTAAGTGTCGCTGAGATTTTTTTTTTGTATTTTAAATTTGACTAAATAGCTGCTTTGTTGGGAAAAAAGTTCAGATACTTCATAGGAACATAGGAATTGCACCTATTTGCCACCTGTGCTACATTGCATGGTTGACCTCCTACAAGTGGATCTGGTACAGATTAAAATACAGTGCTGTGTTGGAATTGTCTGTATTCTTTCCTGAAATACAGTAGAAGCATCTACATTTTTTGGCACTTGGTTCCTAGGGTCTTCTCAGAATTAAGATTGCAAGAGTGTTGAAAACTGAAGCACGTTCTTTCCTGAAATACACTAGAAGCATCTACATTTTTTGGCACTCGGTTCCTAGGGTCTTCTCAGAATGAAGATTGCAAGAGTGTTGAAAACTGAAGCAGCAAATCTGAAGTCAGCACTGTAAAAGAGGCTGATTCCTCACCATCCAGTGTAGCCAGAATATAAAGTGTCAAATAATATGGTATCAGAACTGGGAAGTGTAGGAGTGGGACTGGCTAGAATTACACCTTGACTGAAATCACCAGGAGAAAGCACCATTGACTTCATCAAGCTAAATTTTCATCTACAACCTTGAAACCAAAACCACAAACATGTTTGTCAGAAAGGGGTAGGGGGTAGGGGAAGAAAACTTCATGATTAACTCATAGGCCCAGCTAGGGTAAAAACCCTAACTCCCATGGCAGAAAGACTGACTTAAAAGGAAATCAGAAGTCTACATCTGTATTTATGACTTCTGGATATAGAATTACCGTTATTAAAGGTTTTCTTAGGCAAAAAATCCTTCAGACGTTTTGCAGTTTTCATGAGCCAATGTACTGTGTTATTTCCCATCTGACATTCCCAATTATATCGTCCATACCAAGAACAGCATTCCTGTACCATGGAGGTTCAATTCAAAATAGCAACACTGTTAAAAGTTGCTTTATTTTGAAAAAATGTACTGCAGCAAATAAGCAACAGCTAAGAGCACTTTACTACAAACTGAACTTGGTGGAAATGAATCTCTTTTTTCCCCTAATCATAATTCTCTCCCCTGCAACTTAGGCTAATGTGTTTTACCAGGCAACAAATCACACTCAAAGAATTGCACTGCATCTTGTGATCACCTGTTCTGATACTCAGGACAGCCACTACCCTGGGTGTTAATTACAGGTTTCTTTGGATTTTCACCATCTTATTATCTATATAGTCATTTGAACCTGTTTGTAGGCAGTGGCAAGAGTAATGTCAACTCTCTGAGTTTTAATGAGCTAAGAGTGATGGGAATGATCTTAGAGATAGCTCAAGAGGTACATATACTTTTTTCCCCATCTGACCAACTCAGCTTGTCTTTTTCTTTTACAGAATATATTTATCTTCTGTAAAGCTGGCCCAGCTCTGACCTGACTATTTTCTCTATAAGCCTTCCTAGCCACCAAAAAAAAGTCTTTATAACCTAAGTTTGGAAATGTGTTTAGCTTTAATCAGGAGGTGCAGCTGAGGAAACAAGTCACATCTCTGACTGTCCACCTTTGAGGACCTAGCTTGCCCCTGCTATGGTTGGTTCCCCAGTACTACCATAGAATTCAGCCTCAGACTTGGCCACGTAGTTGCACATACCTTCTCCTTTTTTCTGCCCATTAAATCACTGCCACTAACTCAATGATTATTTTACATCTGCTTGCTCTGTGCTCAATCCATTGTATTTGAGTAAGCCATCTACTGAAAAATACCCTCTCCAAGAATACCACCAGGTAGTCAGATGCTTGCATAAGCCTTTCTGGTAAAGAAGTGATATGGTACCAATACGACATACAGTTCAGGGAAATATGTTTTGAGTGAGCTGGTAGAGAACTTACACAGCTGAGCTATGAATCACTGCAGGTTGTAGATGGATGTTTTGAACAGCAGCATATGTCCTGCGTGCTGCTAAGAACCAGCATTTCACTCATAGCCCGGCACAGTACCCAGGATAATAAATACTGTAGTGTGTGAATGCAGTCACACTGCTCTGAAGCAGGTGGCATTTTTCAGCGGACAAGCTGTGCTGGGCAGGCTTACTTGCTTAGGCAAGGTGTATCTTTTCTGTTGTCTTAGCAAT
Organism: Cariama cristata; assembly: GCF_000690535.1. Taxonomy (NCBI): domain Eukaryota; kingdom Metazoa; phylum Chordata; class Aves; order Cariamiformes; family Cariamidae; genus Cariama; species Cariama cristata. Next base: position 7,266 of record NW_009608937.1, read on the forward strand.
CACAGTAATACAGGCTTGTCAGCTGGGAAAGACAATAGCAGTCTTAAAACTGTTCAAGTCAGGATCGTTAAATTTGGTTTAAAAGTGTTTTGCAGATAATTTTCTACAGAGGTTTAATTTTTAAGACAACACATAAAAAGTCCTCCCACACCTCTAAGTGATCCACACATTACCAGGAATGCTGCACCTTCTTTTGATGGGGTGACTGGAAAACTTGCTATCTGTTTGGTATCCAGCTATTAACATTTCTTTTGTCACAAGACTTCTTTCACTTGATTTGAAAGTATTATAGCAGTTCGAGCACACAGAATCAACCCTGAATCTCATTGTTTCTGAGTTTCTCCAACTGAAAGATAAAGGCGACAACTGTGTCATGTTCACAGGGAACAGAACAGTTTAATCAAGCGTTGATTGTTAAGCTCATTGCAACAGGTGCCAGAAAAAATATTTTATAATTATTATGTGGTAAAGATTTCAAACCTATTTTATGTTGCATTGTTAGCGTAATGTCTCCTTACGGTTAGTCATGTCCCTGCCCTAGGTGTTGCATCCTTTCCAAGGACTGAGTGTTTAATTCACAGTTTAAATGGCTTCCACGATTTCTCCAGCACAAATAAACAGAAACAATCTAAACACTTATCCACATACATGTGCACACAGACACAGAGGAAATCATTCTCTCACTGTTATCCGATAGAACGCTGAGGCAACATGGATTTGTCAGGAATAATTTCTGGCTGTGCCATGATAAAAGCTTTTGCGTATAGCAGTAAAATAGAATCATAGAATGGTTTGGTTAAAGATCACCTAGTTCCAACCCCCCTGCCATGGGCAGGGACACCTTCCACCAGGTGTGGGGCAGCCACAACTTCTCTGGGCAAACTGTGCCACTGCCTCACCACCCTCACCGGGAGGAATTTCTTCCTTATATCTCATCTAAACCTACCCTCTTCCAATTTAAAGCCATTGCCCCTTGTCTTATCACTACATGCCCTTGTAAAAATAGTTTTTGATGACTCATTGTCAGAGTGTAAGGATCCACCACATGGGATAAACTTCACGCATCTGGGAGGAGCTGCAGCTACGTGGGAAGATAGGCTTAGAATTCAGTAAGGTCTTTATCACCAGGACAAATGGTTTCACAAAAGCAGTTTGGGAAGTTAGGAAGGAGTAAATGGCACTATTGTGGAACACTAAGCACTTGCAGAACTGTAGGATGGAGACCTGTTCTGAAGCAAGGAACAGTTTTGTAGAGAAGAGCTGGAGTTTGTAGATCATCAGTGGAACCTGAGTCAATAACATTGTTGACTTGGGAAAATATCATACTGGTATGCATTAATGGTTTGTCAATAATAGGATGTTTGAAAGAACATTTCCACTCTTGTTAGCACCTGAAAGTCCTTATCTAGATCCTACTTTGGGGCACCATCTGCCTCAAAAGCCCATTTGTCAGCTGGAGAAATCCCAGAGTCAGGAATAATATACAACCAAATATCTAAAACACAGAAGCTGTGAGGAAAGCCTGAACGAAAGGAGTTGTCCTGAAAAAGTCTAAGGGAAGACCCAAGAGCACTCTTCAAATATGTAAAAGATTGTGGCAAAGAAGATGAAGATGTTGGTCTTTACATCCACTGGCAACAGGACAAAAACAAGAGGCTTACATTGCAATGAGATGTAGTCACTGCAAAACGTCTCTGTGAAGAGGGCTAAGCATTGAGTTGGATGACTGTCGAAGACTGTTAAATGGCAGCTCAGTCCAACATCTGTTGAGGATGGTCTAGGTATAGAACTCTGCTCTAGGGCAGAGGGAACTTCTAAAATCTGTGAGGAAGGGGACCCCAACTGAAAGAGTCAGACGTACAGGTTCCTTTTGCTGAGCCGAAGCTCAGCTGCTGAATCAGAATCTTTCTCGTCTAAATTCACATCTATTTGTCAGTGCAGGGTCTATCCAGCATGGTCTCTGTCAGCATAGTTCCTTTGTGCTTTTAGCAATTGTAATGATACATTCTTGTGCTATAAGAAATTCCACCTGGCAAAGCATATGAGGTGGCGTTGTGAGTACATAAAACTATAATTAATATAAATGAAGTTGGTGATGGAAATTTTTTTTTTTCTCCTCAGCACAGTGGGTAAAAAGCTCCCTCTGCCTCTGTTTTGTGTCTCACAAAATAGGCATTCCTCTCAACAGGACAAAGACCAAAACCCAGATCAATTTTCACTTTTGCTGCCCAGTTGACCGTATATGCAAACATTGGTGAAGTTCACTGAAGCCTGGTCTGCATCCAGGAGAAGTTTCACAGCGATTCATGCCATTTTGTGTTTCTTTCATTTCAAAATCTAGCTTCTTTCGCTTCATCTTGTTGTACAGCAGTTTGAATTTTGTGGTGAAATTTTCCTATACATGAGCTTGTTTTTCCATTTCAAAGCAAGATATCTATTGCTGTTCCTTTCTGTGGAAGGTAGCCAGTATTTGAGGCCTTTACAAATTCATCGTGCGTGTCAACAAGGTATATTCCTGGTAAAACATAGCGTATTTGCTCTTATCCCAAACACAGTGAAAAAGAACATCCTTGTTTAGGAGGTTTGGTTGTGGTTTGGCACTATGAATTGTTCACCAGTAGTACCAGTTTAGGGCGTTAACACTGATGTAATCCCTTCCTGCTCGTTCTTATCCTGTCTGTGTCTCTCTCCCACCCCACTCAACATAGTGCCTCTGCTCCAGGACCGGTCCTGTGCCAGCACCGTTGTTTGCACAGCTGTGCTCAGCACTGGATTGGCCGACTGGTTTAGCTGATGAAGAAAGGAACGTTTTGCTTTGCTGGGTTGTTTTTTAGCTGGATCAGTTCCTTGATCTGGCTTACAGGGAAGCCCAGTGAACTTTTCTGCTGATGTGACTGTGGAGCAGTAGGCCGTGGTGTTGGGCAAGAAGAGCTGCAGGGAGTGAGTGGAGGGGGTGGAGGCAATGGCACCGCACCGTGTTAAGTTTATTTGCTGCTACACACGCTGCAGTTTCAAATCACAGCCTCTGGCTGTATTTTTGTAAGTGCCTGCTACTAGAAAGGCAAAAGTCTGACTGCCTTTTCCCTCCTGTGCTGCTGTACCCTCCCCTGCGCTCTGCTCCTCTCTACTGGCCCTGTGTCTCATCCACTGGCCATCTTCTCCCTTGCTCTGACACGGTCTCCCCTCAACATTTCTATGAGTTGATTTAACTCACTAACTCATCAGAGAACCATTTGAACTCTGCATTTTGATTTGTTTTCAGCTCAGTTAGCTTTCTGCCAGGCTTGTAGCAAGCATGAATGTATTTCAAATATCAGTATTTGTATTTCTTCATATTTCTGCCAGCAGTGTGGAAAAAAAAAAGCATCACACCATGACAGAATGATAAAAGGCATCGGTGCTCTTAGGATTCTGTATCTCCTGTGTCTTACTTTTTTTATTCTTCCTTCTAACAGATGTCTGGCTTGTATAGATTTAGCTCTTCCTCTGCTACATCTTCCACAGAGATTTTGCATCCGCAAAGATGACCTGGAAGCATCTCACTGCTACATATCTGCAGCAGTCTGGTTTTTTCTGTTGTGTTAAGAGACTTCGCACAGTTTCGAAAGGACTTTCAAGAGGAAGCCGGTTCTGGTGGGTAAGATGCCAGCCTAGGGTCTCAGTGCCATTCTCAGAACCGTATAACCTAGGACGAGCCGTTAAGTCTTCCCGTGCCTCCGTTCCTACAAACTAGAAGTCACAATAACTCTTCCTACAAACTAGAAGTAAGAATAATTCTTCCTGTCACCAGTTCTTATTAGTTAATGTGCTTTGTTCTCTGACATGCTTGTCAGCATTGACTAGCTGAACAGAACGCTAATCACTAATTGATAGAATAATAATAGTGACTATACAATATGAGATTAAACTACTACTTTGGTCTTTTTATTACCATTTTATTTAGTTAGTTATTCAGTTAATTAGTTCTAAAGCCTTTCGATTCATCCCTGCAGAAAACAGAGAGCAGGAAAGATTGCAGTCCTCCTTGTTCAAAGCGTGCCTCCAGAGGGAGCAGTACCTTCCTCAGCCTTCAAGTCTCTCTAGTGCCATCTGCTGTAGCACAGCGGCACGGCAAGCGCAGCCCTTTTCCTTGACGGACCGTGCAGTGCCGCAGGCTGAACTGAAGGCTTTTGTACCTCTTTTTTTTCAGGCTGATTGTGTGGGCAGAACTGCTACAGCACTGCCGAGCCATCTATCACTTCGGCCTGGCTCGTTTACCACTAACGACATGTAGCGCAGTTCAGGCGTCCTGCCACTAAACCGTGTTCGGATGCACACCTACGGTAAGAGTGATCCTCTTCTGCACTTCAAAACAGATGCTTACATTAGAAATAGCAGGGCGTAAAACACTCAATATTGAGCTGAAAAAAATCCATTTTCTTGTTGTGCAGCAGTTCAGGTTCAGACTAAGATCAAGATACATCTCCTTAACTTACGAGATCTTTTTATCATTTCATAAAGCTTGGTGTCTATTTCTCATCTTTCTTTGTACCTTGCCATACAAACCTGATTCTTCTGATCTTAAAAATGCCTGCTGGACTATTCTGTCTACAGACTTCTTTAATTCACTTTATGTCCTGGTTTCAGCTGGGATAGAATTAATTTCCTTCTCAGTAGCTGGTACAGCACTGTTTCAGATTTAGTATGAGAATAATGTTAATACCACACTGATGTTTTAGTTGTTCTCAGTAGCCCTTACCCTCAGTCAAGGACTTCTCAGTTTCCCGTGCTCTGCCGGTGAGGAGGTGCAGAAGAAGCTGGGAGGGAGCCCGGCCAGGGGAGCTCACCCCAACCGGCCAAAGGGATGTTCCACACCATGGAACAGCACGGCCAGTACAGAAACTGGGGGAGTTGGCCAGGAGGGGCCGATCGCTGCTTGGGCATCCGTCAGTGGGTGGTGAGCAATTGTGTTGTGCATCACTTGTTCGTTTTTATTTTCTCCGTGGGTTTTATTCCTCCCTCTCTCTCTCTCGCTGTTACCTCCTTTTTCATTACTATTGTTATTTACTTTATTTCAATTACTAAACTGTTCTTATCTCAACCCACAGGTTTTACGTTTTTCTGATTCTCCTCCCCATCCCACCAGGGGGGCAGGAGGGGAGGAGTGAGCAAGCGGCTGCCTGTTACTTCGTTGCTGGCTGGGGTTAAACCACTACACTGTGTTTCTGCGCCAGCCAAATCATATACTGCTCAAGGTGTATCTACGTGTGGAACAGGCGTTGTCACCTGTGTGATGGAAGAAGAAAAGTGCTACAAAAGAAGAGAATTAAAGGAAGGCTGAAAATTATGTAAATATGCATTTTAATGTAAAAATTTAAATGTCACCTTCTGTTTTGTGTTGCTGTCTAGTGTTAATGACAATGGAGGGAACCCTTCAATCATAATAAGGACCTACGGATTTGGAGGATGCTAAAGTGGCATCTAGCCACTGGCAGTGCTGTGGAGGCAAGTGGCAGTGAGGAAGCTACCAGGATGGCTCTTTCACGGGAATCCCTCTGTCAGAATGTCCACATGAAGAGACACTTTTTAACACCATCATTTAAATCGGAGCATATTTTCCATCTGAATAAATTCCTCAGGATCACAAGTCCTACTTTGTCTATTTCCCCTTTATTTGTCTTCAGATCCTTGTGTTCTAGTATGTGACTAACAAATTGCCCTCCATACCTCCTCAACATGCTTCCATGCTTGGGTTTTCAACAGGACATAATTGGTTCTTTCACAGAATCGATTTGGTTGGAAGAG
>NW_009608938.1:0-1445 GCF_000690535.1 Cariama cristata
CCCAAATGCAATCAACAGTCAAACACTGACAATCAGACTCTTCTGAGATAGGAACAAATTCTAAGTTTACACTAAAATGCATATCTGTCTTTACTATAAAAGCAATAAAACAAACACATATAGTAAGGAATCTCTCCACGTAGAGGAAACAGGATCTACAATGCAGCCCTCAGAAAAATCAGCCCCAAGAACAAACTCAATGGAATCATCTGAAAAGTTACCATTGTTGGAGTTTGAACCCCACGTACCAGCACGCCTGAAAACAAGTCCACTTTGGGACAGCTACGTTACAACCTACCCCACGATAACAAAAATTAACAGCAGCTTTAACAAGAAAGAGACAAACCAAATGCCTCTGTAAACTCATAGCCATTAAAAAAGTTGACACGCTGAAACCCCTCACTAAGATCACAATGCTTTATGCATACTTACGTAACGTATGTTTTGCTGGTAGCTTCAACTCCTCCAACAGGGATTCTTCTAAGAATCACCAACAAGTTCTTAGGAATCAGGGCACTGTCATCTGTGTATTCTGAAAACAACATAAATGCAGAAATAAACATTAGTCAATTCATGAAAATGTATATTTATGTGTAATTGCATAGCACCTCAGAGAATTGCTTTACAGATATAAAAGCAAATTCTTCTATTAATGTCGTGTTTTTATCATCTCAACATGCTAACAGTACCTTTCAAGAAATCTTCAGGTTTGATAAACACGAGCAGTGAAATATTTTTCGTTTGTTTAAAATAGTGTGAATGCCAAGAGCAAAATGGTCTCAAAGGTCACTAAAGGAGAGTCTGCTAACGCAGGAGGTTCTTTCCTCCTCTAGCTTAAGTTGCTTTTGCTTCTGTTAGGCTACAAACCCAACAGATCGTGGGAGAAAAACAAACCACAGCAAAGTCTCACCTGCAGAAACCAGATTCTGAAGGCTAACTAGCCTGCCCTGCAACAAAACCGGCACTTGGCTAAAGCATGAAAACTCTGCACCATTGCTTTCACAGCTGTTACCTACAAACGATTCACCTATGCTAGTGCTCAGGACTGACAGAACACAGTAGAGAGCCCGCCATCTCCATCTGTTTCTTGGCGCTTAATCCATCAACAACCACAATTCCCAGCTGCTCAGTGCTTCACATTGAAATGGAAACGAAACTGGCAGTGCTAGAATTTGGATCAGAGAACATTTGGGGGTTTTTGAGCTTGTTTTCACAAGTGGGACAGAATCGGCTCAAACTAAAGTGAAATTACTTAGGAAGACAGACTTGAAAAGCCTTTCAAAAACAGCATGTGCCTGAAGCTACCCATGCTTTGCCTTGGCACACTCCATGTTAGTATTTTCAAGAGGAGGAAAGCCTTCTGACCTTTTACATGAGGCCCAAACAAAAAAAAAACAACTACCTGAGACTCTTTGGCTCAGTAAGCTTAAAACGCAAAGATCTCT
>NW_009608939.1:0-3942 GCF_000690535.1 Cariama cristata
TGTGACGGGTCGCCGACTGTATTTAGCTCCATTCGCCACCTCTCTCCGGGCACGGTCGGCCAGGAAGGGTATGGCCAGCAGGTTGAGGGAGGTTCTGGTCTACCCAGTTAAAGAAAGACAAGGAACTACTGGAGAGAGTCCAGTGGAGGGCAATGAAGGTGGTGAGGAGACTGGAGTACCTCCCTTCTGAGGAAAGGTTGAGGGAACTGGGTATGTTCAGCCTGGAGAAGAGAAGACTGAAAGAGGATCTCATCAATGCTTAAGGATGGATGTCAAGGGAATGGGGCCAGACTCTTTCCAGTGGTGCCCAGTGACAGGGTAAGGGGAAACAGACACAAATTGAAACTCAGGAAGTTTCATTTTTTTATGAGGAAGAACTTCAATACTTTAAGGATGGCAGAGCACTGGAACAGACTGCCTGGAGAGGTTGTGGAGTCTCCTTGTCTGGAGATATTCAAAACCCACATGGACACATTCTTGGGCAATTTCCTCTAGGTGAAACTGCTTTGGCAGAGAGGTTGGACTAGATGATCTCCGGAGGTCCCTTCCAACGCTGACTGTTCTGTGATTCTGTAACCCTGGCTAGATACCAGGGTGCCCACCAAAGTCGCTTTATCTCTCCTCTATAATTATCAAATATCTTTACTATTTAATTTCTCTTCTATTTTTTGTAGTTTAAACTTTGTAGTCCTTAATAGTCCATAAGATCTGAAAAGCAGCATTTACCCTGTTGCATCTTCTTGTGTGGAGTTGCTACAAAATTATCTTTGCAAGAGGAACCAGAAGTCTGTGGGTCTTGTGAGAACAGACAGAGGATAAAATTAGGCAAGTATGCAGTGATGAGCTTGGGTGACTGTGGCTGGCATGCTATCAGAGCTTTTGATCTTACTGAAATTGAAGTGAATTACACCGAGATTTCACCTATGGCAAAACTTCACCAATTTACTTCAAGTTGGAACCTAAACTTCTGGTATAGAATCCATGGTATCAATGAGAGTCTTGGCATTGACTTAGTGGTCAACGGATTGGATTGGACCCTATGACCAGATTCTGCCTCTAGGATGATATTTTTGAATGAAACTGGAGCAAAGTTGAGCAAAGAGAATTTTGTTACCTTGATTCATGCTTAGGAGGGTTGAACATTCCTGGTGTGTCAAGCTGGGATCCAAATTCCTATTACAAAGACATTTATGTATCGAAATACCCTAGGCAGGGAAATAGACATTCTCTAGAGCATCAGTGCTACACAAGCTACATATCCCAAAGCACACTTTTATGTTTCTATGATGTGGTAACTTAGTAAAGTCTAAAGTAGACAACTTCACAGCAATGGCAGGAACTGAAGATTATTTTTCGGTGAGGTATTTTAGGCACAGTGGGAGACAACGTTTGAACTGACCTTCTGAATTGCTTTGGACTGGTACAAAGAAGTGTGTAATGATGGTGGTGTGGTTACTGTGTTCCATACCCAGCTCCAAAAGAATAATTGTGGGTCAGTTGTGGGTATAGCATGTTGTTTACACAGCAAATGTACAAGTGAACTGTAAAAATCTGCATTCTCAGCTTTATTAAAAAGTAAAATCAACTGCATGATGTTGCAGTGTTGAACTAAAACATATGGCCAAATAATAAAACAGAACAGAAAACTGGTTTAAACAGTTTAATATACTATACTGTGCAATGTAGAATACCTTATAAAGTTTTACGTGAACTGTGAAAAGTTTATACTTAATTTTCCAACTGTTCTCCAACAGAAATTCTGACCCAAGATTAGCTGTAACTGTATTATGGGAGGTTTCATAAAATAGACTTTTTTAAGTTCAGTTTTATAACTGAAATCTAGCTTGTGTTTTTGACTATCACAAAAAGAAGAATCTTATCCAAAAAAATCCACCAATCCAAAATTAAAATACAGAAATATATTATGCAAATGTAATATTACAAAGATTTATTAAACAACTGTAGAATGTAGAGGTAGTTTTCTCTCTCTGTTTCTGTAGATGCATATCCAAACTAGTAACTGTTTTGAAATTTTAAGTCAGATACTTGCAATTAGTGCTACAAAGGAGGAAATCTTCAATCTGCTGAAACAGTCTGGTTTGGTTTATGTTAGCAAACCAAGCCTACAGTCAATATTTGTGGATTTCAGCTGAGATTTCAATTTGCAGTGCCAGCAATGCTCAGTGAAAACGAGGTTTGTAGCAGAACGACCAGCAGAAGTTCTTGGATCTAGCTGCCGGGGGCATTACAGCAAGTAACCACGATTCTGCACACGGAGATATCTGGAGGCTGTTGAAAACTAAGAGATTTAGATTCAGCAATGCCCAGAATCAAACTCCATTGACATGCTGTATCTGTTTTCAGTTGTGCAAATCCCACAAGATGATCCAGAAAACATGTTTTATAAAATATTAAATGCATCAATATTCCTACCTAAATGACCACAGTTTATTGGATATTCTCAGAGAAATTAGAGGTATGTTTTCCATTTCTTTCCATTTCCTCAGACTGACTGTTGAATCTTTTACAGATATCATGTCTCCATCGTGCTTACAAGCATACCCTTCCTGTCCCCCTTTCTTTCTGCTTTTTCTGCTCAGATTCTTTTCCCTCTCATCACACTCCTGCTCCACCTGACCTTATAGGTTTCTGAGAACAGTGTACACCTTAGGAAGCTTGTTTGGTATCTTAGTTCACATGACAAATTAGCACAATTTACGCTAGACCTATGAAACATCTATTTTCCCCAGTGTTAATTCCAGTTTCTACTCATCACTGTCTTGTAACTGTCAACACCATATCTCCTGAGCTTTTTGAAAGCCATTCTGATGTCCTTCTGTGGCACCAGGAAAATTCATGTTATGAGGAGAGCACCAGTGCCACTTGCACTTGAAAAAGCCTCGCTTTCGAAATGGAGGCTTTTCACCAGAGTGTATTTGCCAGCAGGTTTTGAACAAAGGAGCTCCTTCTAGTAGGCTTCAAATTCTACTCACTGCACTCCCCTCATCATTTGAAAGAACTGAAGCAGGAAGCCTGCCACTGCACACTGTTACTGATGTAACCTAGAAAACCGGCCAAGTTTCAGAAAATACTTCTGAGTTTGCAGATTAGGCTGATAAAACCTTGTTAAAGGTATCTGATGATACACTGATTTAAGTGGATTTTGTACAGCACCACTACTCTGTCTGTCACTCGTATACCAGGTGGTGCTGGCACCCTTGCCTATGCAGTGCTCAGTTGGTGCACCATAGCTGAATGCCACTACATGACAGGGACCTTAAGTGCATTAGTCAGTATGGCTCACCTACCTATTAATAAGATAGATTTTTTTCCATTGTCATCTACAGTTAATCCATCTGATCACGGAGAATCTGATGCTTACAGAAGATCTTGAAGCTCGTATTTTTATTCCAATGTACAAAAATAAAATGAAATAGATGATTTGCACAGTCTGCCTGTGAGGCATGTGTGCTTCCATGTTGATCTTAGAATCACTCAGTTAATACCTACCAAGGTCATTAATTTCTACCTTGGTATCAAAAGCAACATTTTAAGGAATAATGTAACAGAATAACAAGACACTATGAAACTGATGGGATAATCCATTCACTTCCCAGATCCTCCCCAGAGATCTTCTATTAAGGAACTTACTTTTTTTTTCCCCTTAGGAAATCACTTTGTTAATCTGTCTCAAAGGAGTGGTGGGTCCCTCAAAGGAGTTCAAGAATTGTTAAGGTAGTTCTCTGGAAATGAACCTCAGACACAGTGCTCAACTGGAACACAATTCTGGGTAAACGTTTTTGCTGATGTTCCTGAAGCCACTAGTATGATACTGGTGGTCTGAAATAGAAAGCTGTAGAATCCCTGTCTGAAACATCCCATGAACAAGCCTATGGGGCAAGATGGGATTCACTCGAGGATACTGAAGGAGCCGGTGGACGT
>NW_009608939.1:3985-13054 GCF_000690535.1 Cariama cristata
TGAAGGGGGTTTAGCCAATGTGTCACCCATCTTCAAGAAGGGCCGGAAGGAGGATCTGGGGAACTACAGGCCTGTCAGCCTGACCTCGGTACCGGGGAAGGTGATGGAGCAGATCACCCTGAGTGAGATCACGAGGCATGTGAAGGACAATCAGGGGATCAGGACTAGCCAACATGGGTTCATGAAAGGCAAGTCCTGCTTGACCAATCTGATCTCCTTCTATGACCAGGTGACTCGCTTGGTAGATGAGGGAAAGCTGTAGATGTGGTCTACCTGGACTTCAGCAAGGCCTTTGACGCTGTCTCCCATGGCATTCTCCTGGAGAAGCTGGTAGCTCATGGCTCAGACAGGCATACCCTTCACTGGGTGAAAAACTGGCTGGCTGGCTGGCTGAGCCCAGAGAGTGATGGTGAATGGAACTAAATTCAGTTGATGGCCAGGCACCAGTGTTCCCCAGGGCTCAGTTTTGGAGTCAGTTCTGCCTGACGTCTTCAATGATGACTTGGACGAGGGGATTGAGTGCATTCTCAGTAAGTTTGCAGATGACACCAAGCTGGGTGAGAGTGTTGATCTGCTGGAGGGTAGGAAGGCTCTACAGAGGGATCTGGACAGGTTTGATCGATGGGCCGACACCAACTGTTTGAGGTTCAACAAGACCAAGTGCTGGCTCCTGCACTTCGGTCACAACAATCGCATGCAATGCTACAGTTTTGAGGATGAGTGGCTGGAAAGCTGCCCGGCAGAGAAAGACCTGGGGGTGTTGATTGACAGCTGGCTGAACATGAGCCAGCAGTGTGCACAGGCAGACAAGAAGCCCAACAGCATCCTGGTCTGTCTCAGAAACAGTGTGGCCAGCAGGACTAGGGAAGTGATCATTCCTTTGTACTCCGCGCTGGTGAGGCCGCACCTTGAGTACTGTGTTCAGTTTTGGGCCCCTCACTACAAGAAGGACATTGAGCTACTGGAGCATGTCCAGAGAAGAGCGACAAAGCTAGTGAAGGGCCTGGAGCACAAGTCTTATGACGAGTGGCTGAGGGAGCTGGGGTTGTTTAGTCTGGAGAAAAGGAGGCTGAGGGGAGACCTTATTGCCCTCTACAACTATGTGAAAGGAAGTTGTAGTGAGGTGGGGGTTGGTCTCTTCTACCCTGCTACCTAACGACAGGACAAGAGGAAATGGTCCTAAGTTGCTTCAGGGGAGGTTCAGGTTGGATATTAGGAAGAACTTCTTCACTGTAAGAGTCATTAAGCATTGGAACAGGCTCCGCTGGGCGGTGGTGGACTCACCATCCCTGGAGGTGTTTGAAAAAATGTTTAGATGTGGCGCTTCAAGACATGGTTTGATGGGTTTAGTGGGCATAGTGGCATTTGGTATACAGTTGGACTTGATGATCTTTGAGGTCTCTTCCAACCACAATGATTCTGTGATTCTATTCTATTTTATGATTAGCTTCCAAAGACTTGCTTTATTTTCAGAAATTTACTGAATCTGTAGGAAAATATTAATCATAGAAAGATTATCAACCCCTTTTAAGGATGTGCTTTTTATACATACATTAACTAATTACTCACCTTGTAGTAAATATATTGAACCCACCTATTTCATAGTGCGACAATTTAGAAGGAAAAATATGCAGAGCTGGTTTATTTGGATGTAAAAATCAGCAATTATTTATAGAAAGACATTTGAGAGAGGCCAAATTGCAAGTTTGTTTTAATGAAAAACTTGAATATCATCAAAGCTGATACGTGAGCAGCAGTAAAGGTCACTTGCAGGGACAGGAAATAATATTCTGCCAGTGGTGAAACAGAAGATCCACGAACGTACAGAGTCTCAGCCATCAATAGCATTGAACTTCTGAGAGTATGAAACCCTTCAGATGTCAAGTGAAAAGTAGATGAGAGCATGGTCACATCCATGGTCAAAGACATTGGAAAGGTGAATTTCAAAGGAAGATAAGCGAGTGTCAGCTCATCAGCAGGGAAGATCTGGTAGATAGTATGAGACAAGAACATTTGAGCAGTAGGAATATTAACATGGAAACTGCAATTTTATTTTCCTTTAACAGAAAAATTGTTTTTTCCTTTTGGTAGGTTAAAAACTAACAATACTCCTCTCATATGCTTTCATCCTTCCAAATTCAAAAAACCTCTTCAGTTGTTCTTTGTGAAACTTTTCATATTTTAGAACTTGAACTTATTTTGTCAAAAAGCATCTGTAACAAAAAATGGTGACTATCTTAATAGCACAAATATAGCTGGAATCCCCAGTGAGGTAAGGTTTTAGCTTCTCACCTATTTTTACAGCTTACCTTCTGCAGCAGCTATCTTCTAGAGATTAAAAAAACCCCAGCTTATTAAAAAAATAGCTTATAACCTAGCTTAAATGATCAGAAAATGAGACAAAGACAAATAGTTTTAACATAATCCAACTAAACAATAAAACATTTCTAAATGAAATAAAATTTTCCTGAAGTTTAAACTCTGTTGTATATAAACATCCCTCAGCCACAGGATTAGTGAGAAAATGGTGGCTTTTACTATCACTTAGCACCTTCCCTTACATCTTTCTCATCAGAAGAAACAAAGTTTTTGGACTTGATTAGAGCTTCAGTGTCTTTAGTAAGAAGAGCACACACAATAGGACTGGGCAATATTGGTAACTATTTATTTCCAAGGCTTGCATGAACTCCAAAAAGAGGATTTAGGCAGGTGATTTGGGGCTTAATGTAAAAACTTTTGAAATCAGTGGAAATACTCCAGAAGATCTAGCAAGTTTTGGAATAGGTATATAATGAGTGAGAAATTGCTAAGCAGCATGGTTTTTTTTTTTTGCATCTCACTATATTTAAAAGCTTTAACTATTCTCCTCATTATAACCAATTCCTTTCCCATTATACTGTAGAATATTCAAGATCTTGAAGGTTCTTGTGTAGTGGTTATATTCTATAGTGCATCATTACCACATTTCCACTGGTTTTATTAATATTTATCTCCTCATCCCAGTATTTCTTTCTTTCCCAATTGGAAAATGAGATGTAATGTTGTTTTTATTGCTGCTAGGCAGCTCTCCTTATGTGTTGACTGCTGATTTTCTAAGTCTGCTTTCCTTGTCTTATGTCTCACTGCAGAAGCTATCAATCTCTATCAGATTCCAAGGTGCTGTGGAGAAAGCTTTTAATTTCTCCATTCCCTGGCAAGCAAAAAAGAAAAGTAGCAAAACCAAAAGTGTTACACTCAATCAGAAATAAATTTTCATTTCAGTATCAAAATTCTCCAGACATGTGTCAGTATACTTCCTGTGTGTGTAGGAGAGAGACACATGTGAGTGTATGCACGTTTATATGTGCAAGCTACTGAATAAAAGATATATAGCATTAGTGGAAAGTATGCCTGTGTTTCTGCTTGAAAGCATTATTTCACTCACTTCCGGAGTTAGTGTGGTACTTCCGTTTGAGGATAAAATGCATTAATTTCAAAGCAAACGCTGACCTCTGAACTTTTCTGAGTGTAAGTTACTTTAGACAATTTGAGATACTTTATGGAAACTTTATATTTAATTCTTTAGCTTGAGTTCCATGGTAACTATATATTTGGAATGAGCTTTTGTGGTTTTAAACAGAAAAACCCACTGTATGATAGTGTGGGGTTGGATTTTCTTTTTTATGCATTTGAAATATCCCTCCTAAGTGATATTAAATGGATCGACAGCAGGTGTTCTGATTGGATGGTAAATTGGTAAGCTGATTACCTTGAAAATTAACGCATGCTATAACCAGAAATCATTCCCCTTCAAAAGATCAAGAATAGGGTAGGAGAGTATAAAACAATGACGAAGCATTCCTAATGTTAGAATATCGTTCTTTCAAGTAACATGGATGTAAAAGTTTGTCAGTCTGTGCTCTTACATACAGACACCTGTATCGATTTTATTATTGCATAATACAGCTTTTATGAATTCTGCCTTCTCAGTGTCTTCTCAGCCCTCTGTTATAGAGGGTAATGGAGAGTAAAAACAATGTAAGTAGCTTGGTGCTTTTGTGTACCTATTTTTTTGATGAGACTGTTGTCTGTGTGCTCTACACAGGTGCAAGCCATTTAAGGATCAGAGAATTCTGACTGATTCTGACCAAAGTCTGGCAAGAGCATGGATTAAGAATGTAAAATTATGACTTGACAGATAGCTCCCTTTTCTCCCCCCCGTAATTGTTACTTTTCTAGCTATTGACATATGCTTTGCCTAGTAAAATGTTATGTAAAGTGGATTCCTCATCCAAAATCACAAACATTCTTGTCTGCTCCAAAGAATTACAAGACATCAAGTCACATAAATAGGTATATTACCATTTTCCCTTGTTGGCAAATAACTTAGTTCCATTTGGTTCTTTTAATCCAAACCATTAAATAGCCAATAAAGCATTAAACCGTCAAATAAAATGAATTGTCCATAATAATACTTTTTTACTTATTATAACACCTTTTAATTCTTTCCTTTCAATGACTGCAAAGGTATCATGATGGTATTTCTTATTTTTAAACCATTTTTTGCTTTACGTTTAAATTAAACTGATGAGGTTTATCATATATTGTTCCATAATAGAAATTTTTAGAAAGTTATTTTCTCAAACAGTGCTGAAGCTAGTTGGTAGATTTAGTAAATTAAAGTTAATAAAGTATGAGGGGTCTTAAGTCTATTATGGGTAATCTATTCTCGCTGTGTTAAATTGGGAGACCTGTGCTGTTTTGAACTACACCTGTGTTGTCAGAAAGTTATGTGTTTCAGCACATAGTATGTTTTCACATACCAGAAAGGCATGTTTTCAGCATACACCTTCCATATAAGCATAAAATTTCTTTCATGAAGTGAATAGGTTTAGCCTTAACAAAAGAGACAGACTAACTTCGCTATCTTAAAGTAACCGCCTTTTGTATGAGACATACTGTGCAATCTTCCTTCCAAGACTCCACTTAGTATGTCAGTCCCTTGTCAGCTCCAGACTTCTGTCTCAAATAGGTAAATATTAATTTTCTGGTGTGAATGATGAGGATATTAAGAAAAAAAAAATTCTATTCCCATGACCAAGCACGTCTGGGTGATGAGATGTTTTCTCAGGGGTTCACAAACAACTTTTACTTTAAGTACATAGAAGTAAAATATTCATAAACTTTGTGGGTTTTTTTCTGATCTTTCTCCTCCCTCCCCCCAGCCCCACTGCCTGTTTTTTCTCCTTGCTGCTTATTAAGGAGAAATAATTTCATGTCAGTTATGTAAGAGCTACAGAAATATTCTCAAGGTCTTCACAATTAAAAACCTAATTATTTACTAAACTCTACCTCAATTTGCATTCAGCTTGCATTCTCTCCTCCTGTTCCCCTAGGCAGCACGTCAGCTATGACATTGACACTGATGAAATGTTTTGATTATCTCTATGCTCTAGAACACAATCAACTATCATGGAAAATGCAGAAACAAAAAACAAATGGAGAAAAAAACCTCATATATATGTGAGAGACAAAGGCTTGGAAGCTGCTTTACTTCCTCTGGGTAGAATCATTACTATTCTTACAAATGCTGCTGTATCTTTCTGTATGAAAATATGAGCATTGTACCTCAGTTCCTCCACAGGAAAGGACCCTGAAATAGGAGAATCAAATGTATTTCAGATACTCAGTCAGATATTCAGCTGGTACAGATTTCCACTAATTTCTGACGGTATGTAGTGTCTCAAAATAACAAGGAAGAGTACAAGAACTGAAAACTCGCTAAACTAAAACCTTTGAAATCTAGAGACAGCTACATATCAGCTTTGGCAAACTGTTTTTCAAAGCAGCAGTGCTGCTTCTGCCTGATCTTATGGAGGAAGCTGTGTGAATGAATGTTTACCTTTCTGAAAGGCTGTGACATTGCCTATGGCAGAAAAAATGGAAAACATACAGCCTTAATTAACATACTTAGAAGACAGAGATGACTTGTGCTTTTGTACTGATCTCATGAAATCCACTAACCACTAATTTCATGTGTTTTCAGATCCCAGGGAATGTCCTTGCCTTCTAATACATACTCATTCTTAATAGGGTGCTCAAACTGATGGCCACTGTAGCTCAGCTGAAAACATCATTCTACTGAAATCTGAAGGCACTTCACCTTGCAATTCCAAACTACAAGGAATATTCTCTGTCCTTGACGTTCATTCTGTTTATGTGTATCATTGCCAGTAAAATGTTTTTGTTAATGTTGTCTGTTTGGTTTTTTTTTTTTTCCCCAAAAAAGAGATTCCATCTTTTTGATAATCAAATGAAAGTATGCACTTGGGGGAGAAACGGATGAAATACAAATCTAGTCCTATTGTAAACACCATGCCGCTGGTCATCATTTGTGTGCCTTGATGTTATATGGTGCTGTTCACACAGCAATTCAGAGAGCATTTATTTAAAATCAGATACATAACTGTGGCCTCTTTTTTGGTCTCTGCTCTTCGTTACAGTAATACGTCATGCTTTCCTTGATGGTCAGGAAGTTTTCAGGACTCCAGTAATTTTTGCTTGCTTTCTTAAAGCTTGAACGTCATTTGCAAGATAAAGTTGTAAATAACGCTGATCTGGTATCTCAGGGCAGTTGTACGTGACTGTCTACACAGGTATGTCACACAGCCCTGTTAAAAGGGCATCATACTGAGAAAGGAGTTGTCTTAAGTCAAACTATGATTTAAAAAAAGATCTAAACTTCAGCAGTGGAAACACTGGGAGAACTGTTCCTAGCAAATATTATTTCTTCATGGTTCCTGGCATAGGTCAAGCTATGCTATTAATTAAAACAATAAAGCTTGCCCTGTCTATACCCCTGTCTGTTCCAAACCACCTTGACTCAGTTAGAGGTACCTAGACACTTTGAAAGAGTCTATAAATAATACAAGTATACATATGTTGAAACACTTTGGATTCCTGTGGATTTCTGTGGGTGAACTCTCCACATCTGTGTATTTAATTCACAAATGTTCATTTTAGAGACTGTAAAATGTATGAAGGCAGTCTTATAAAATTTATATTTAATGATTGTGTCAGATGAACACATATTACACAAAAACGTAAGCATGAATTTAACAGTAAGGGAATTTGGGCCATTTCTACTTTCCTCACTAGCAATTTCTCCTCCATCATATTTGGCAGCTGGTAGGAGGCAGCCACTTACACTAGGTGGGATTTCATCTATTCATGGAATCTATTCACAAAATCAATTTAGTTGATTCACATTCAATAGCTCTGTTCTTGGCTGAGGAAAATTACAATTCTGCTCCATTCCAGGGGAGGAGTTTCCTTCACACAGGAAATTTTGAAGGAAAATACTATTTAGGTGAAACTCGTATAATGTGATAGTATCTAAGATTGATTACAGTTCATTGTAAAAAGAGAGGTATAGTAAAGAGTGTTTCATGGAATTTTGCCCTGAACTGAGGATAAACATATAAATATATGCTTCAATAAAGTGTATACCTCAATATAAGCATAAATCATATCTTTACTTTCCTTCCAGATGGACATTGGAATACATAGTCCGTTTACTGTGTTTGCGGATTATATCAAACTCTTGAGGGGTCCAAGACCAGGACCATAGAAAAGGATTAGAATTCAAAATAATTTGACAAATATTTATAGTTTCTATGGAAAATCAATCTAAAATACGTAAGAGAGTAATAAGAATAGAAGCAAAGTTCTAAAGTTAGCCCGGATAATCTGCAACACATATAGAAAGGCAATGCAGGAAATTTGCAGTTTATGGTGAATCACAAGCAGAATATGACTCAGACTTGTCATGCTGTTGCAAAACTTATAAGAGCTAAACATTTATGCCTTTCTGGTATTTCTGCCTTCTCCTGAAAAGTGCAGTTCAAGGAAAATGTGGGCCAACTGACTTCAGAGAACTGTCATATAATAGAGTATCTGAAGAAAAATTGAAGGAGTTTGGGTTGTCTCCAAAGACAAAAATATTAGCTTTAAAGATGAAGAGTATATAATGTTCTTCATGGTCACTGAGACTAGGGCAAGAAAAAACAAATTAAAGTTACAGCAAGGAAGATTTAGATATGGTAGCCACCATTCATGTGGTAAAGACTTTAAGCACTGAAATACTTGGTTGAAACAGGCAACTAAATATTGTTCTCCAGAGGTTTTTGGAAACTACTTAGCCAGAGTTGTTACCATTAATGCTTCCTGGGACTTTCTGAGGTTCCCTTCTGTCCTGTTTTCCCAGATTCTATGGTATAATTTCTTTTATTCTCCATGACTTGTAAGAAATATTTCATTGTAAAAAAAAAAAAAGAGGTTTACAGAAGGATTGCTTAGTATATCATAATGTGCACAAAAAGATGTACAGTTTATGTCAATGAGTGTTAAAGTTTTCATTAATCTGTTCCTGAAGTGTTTGAATATCGATATAATCAGGGGCAAAACCATTAGCCGAGCTGAAGTGCATCTAAACCAACGCATGCAGTACGGGCAACAAACAGGAGGAGCTGGAAGCCATCGTACAGCAGGAAAGATATTATGCCGTTGTCATCAGGGAAACATGATAGATGACTCTCATGACTGGAGTGCTGTAATGAGTGGCTATAAGCTCTTCTAAAAAGACAGGCAGAGCAGGAGAGGTGTTGGAGTAGCATTATATGTAAGAGAATGTCTTAACTGTACTGAAAATGAGGAAGATGAAGATGACAAAGCTGAGTGTATATGTGTAAAGATAAGGATGAAGGTCAGCAGGGTGGACATTACAGCAGGAGTCTGTTATAGACCACCCAACCAGGATGAACAGGCAGATGAGGCATTCTACAACCGACTGTCAGAAGCCTCACGGTTGCTGGTCCTTGTTCTTGTGGGCAACTTCAATTTGCCAGATATCTGCTGGAAATACAATGTAGCAGAAAGGAAGCAGTCTGGGAGATTCCTAGAGTATGTCGAAGATAACTTCCTAACACAACTGGTAAATGTGCCAACTAGAGCAAGTGCCCTGCTAGACCTGTTGTTTGTGAACAGAGAGGGAATAACAGTGATGTCATGGTCACTGGCTGTCTGGGGCAT
>NW_009608940.1:0-14427 GCF_000690535.1 Cariama cristata
CCCCTTATGTCTTTTGACCTTGATTTCTTTATTTCTTTTCAGGAAATAGGATTGAGTTCCAACAGGAGCAACCGCTCAAGCCCTTCTCAAAAAATTTCTCTTTTTTTTGCAAGAAAGAATAGTAATTACTGACATTCATACCATCTGTAAGACTGTCAAGCAGGGTAAGGATTTTTTATAAAAGCGTATCAGTGAATGGAAAAAAGAATGAAGTCAAATCTCTGCTTAATTCTTTGCATTTCATTGTAAACACCTTTAACCATTTTTTGTTGTATTCCTTATAAGTGGTTTAAAAATTCTTGTGTTCATTGTTTTTCATGGGGTGAAGCAGACTGAGGTCTCTGTATAAAAAACATCAGACTTAACTGCTTTGTATTGTACAGTGACATTATCTTATTAAGAACCTTGTCTTTCTCAGACTACTTATTCCATGAGGTTTCATATATTACAGTCCTAATGTGGATAAAGAATTTTTCTGATTTTGTTTTGCCTTTTAGATTTTTGAGTTTCAGGATGTGGATGTGAAATTCAGGTGAAGTGAACACCCAAGAACCAAATAGCAGAGATGGCTCGTTTGAACCTCTCTGAACAAAACCCATTGAGTTCCATTTTTCTGTACTACTGTTTCACCAAGACTGTTAAAAGAACATGAAATTAAATTAAATTGTTTATACACATGACTTTAAAGGCAGCTGGGTGTGAATTCAACAAAGAACCCCAAACCAAATGATAATAGAATGAAACTAGAATGCTGGACTTCCATTCAGAATCCATATTAATATCTGGAAGTATTGAAAGTCAGGGCCAGGTTTAGTCTGCTATGAAAGACAAGACAGCACTTCAGTGTATGCGATGAATGTGCTTTGTAAACATATGTTATGAAGCTGATGTGTAACCCAATGTATGGGCATGACTTAAATTAAAAACACAAAGAAATAAAAACAAAAATAATTCTATGTGAGAAAATATTCTCAATATAGATTCCTTTTTCCCAGGCATATATGAAGTAATGATTTTCATAACAAAGAAAGTTTTCAAACTTTTTTAAAACAAAAATGGACACTAAACATTACTTAGAAACAATATCTGAGTTGGTATCTTAGGATATGAGAAAGTTAATGGAATAGATTTTCAAATGTGATATAAGATAGGTATTGAAATTCAGAGGTGGCTGGAGAAAAATCTAAAGATTATTACAGAAAGCTTTTTTCTGAACAGGTTTTGAGGTACAGGTTTTAGCATTTTGAAGAATATTAAAACTCAAGTTCTTTCAGGCATCAGATGGAGTTAGAACAGAAGGATGTGCTACCCATAATTCCTTACTCATGCCTTTTGAGCAAAGACCAAGGTAGGGCAAACATTGCTGTCACTAGAGAAGGTTATTAGCCAGAATGGTACTTTATTAAGCAACTGGATAAGCTTCTTCCAGTTCATACCTGGGCATTGTGTTTGAGTACACTGGCTGGCATGGACCAAAACATTCAGGAGGCTTTTCTGATGCTTTACCTGTATGATGATCACTCGCCACCACTTGTACCTGTGGCCTGGCCCTGTCTATTCTATCAGTATGTGTCTATCCAGACTGACAACAAAATTAAGCAGCTTGTAAAATGACCAAACAGGAAACAAACCTAACTTTTATATGACTTCAAACTGAAGATAAATAATTATTGAATCAGGTATTGAAAAACAAAGTTTACGTTTATTAACAAAAGTTAGAAAAAAGGATTAAAAATGTTGACATTACAAGAAGCAAAGCATGCGTGTTGAGGGCAGAAGCAACCATCTCACAACCTGAAGACTGTGCAGCCACTGAGAAAGAAGACTTCATAGAAAAGCCTGCCTCAGATAAGGATGTTGGCACAGATGACAGCGAGCACAGAACTATTACTTATTGTCTATTTTGTCTTTGACTGTAAAAATTCCATTAGAATTATGCGGAGAATCTAACCTAGATAAAAGAATTTGTTCTGTCCTGCAGACATTTTTCTGTTAATAATCTCAAGATATTGCCAGCCAATCCGCCACGACATTCAACTTATTTCAAGGAAGATGGGTGAACATATACCGTATATGGTATTTCCTTGCCTATATGGCAATATTTATTCTAGGGTTAAGTGAATATAACATTCTATATCAGCAAGAGAAAAAGCCACATTTTTAAATTAATGGCTATAATCCTTACTTAAAATGCTGAAGCAATCACATTAATAAAAATTTTGAATTTCTCAGAAGCGTAGAATAGGAAACAAAAAATAAACATCTGGTGTATAAAATGACATGGAAGTCATCTAAATTATTAGCCTGGATTTAATAGCTAATAATAGGACTTAAAGTAGGACTTTGTAAAATTTTTAATAGGGCTTTCATGCCTAGTTTAACTTCTTTTTTAGCAGAAGCTGAATACATTCCATGTATTTTTGACAATGCTCTTTTATAATGTTCTTCCATAAAAGGATTATTTTTATAGATCTATATGCTTTACTTTCCCATGTAATCCTCATACTCTTCCTAATTCTCAAATAAAGGTTCTAATCTGTTGTTTTGGGGACAATTATTGTGCTGTCAGTAGAATTTTCTGGTGACAACAACAGAATGACTGATTAAGAAACTCTCTGAAAAAGCTATGGTTTTTAGAAAATTATTTTTAGATGGTGTATCAAGTTTGATTTCAGTCTTTGGTGGCCTAAGAATAAAAGATGTTCAATAAGCTTGATTATATGTTTATTGGCAGGTCCCTATTACATTTAAACAATCAATGATTTGTCCTTTATGAACTCTGGTGGGGATATTATTGTTGCAATTGTGATTTGTATCATAGTAGTACTTTTGTTCCTATAACTACGTGCTCTAATAATATATATAGTAAAAAGCAAACTCTATTCTATTATGCTGGGTAGATAAAATACACAATGAAGAGAAGGATGTCGTATAATCAAAGCCACACAAGATACACAGGAAAAGCAGAAAAAGAGTCCTTTTTCTAGAGCCAGGGTGTTACAGGTAAAGAAAGTTCTCAGGTGCACAAGACAGGGTTAGTTTCATGCCTATACAAATGTCAACTGTGGATACAGAAAGGATTATTTCATTAAACAGTGTAGCTTAGCTACAGCTTGACGACAGTTCTCTCAAAGTTTTTAGTGAGAGTTTACATTCTAAAACAGAAAAAAAATCCCCAATACTCTCACATTTCACTTCTAAAAGCAAAGGAAACAAAACACTCAAAGAGAAACACTTGGAATTGATAACAGAGCAGTGTCAGAATCAAAGCAGGCAGCAGTCTTGCATCTTCTACATTTCAGGTATTCCACGGGGATAAGCATTTGTTGAAATGTAGAAGTTGTGGTTAGAATTCAGAAATGCTCCTTAGATGTATAGGTGAGAGGCCAATCCTTGGTACAAATTTTAATATCATCAAAGAACTTCAGAGTCTAGCAGCTCACTCCAGCACAAGGGAAGGCAAAGCAGAAATTTTATCCTTAGGTCCCTTTTACCATTTATGCTTTCTTTGCACATGTTGGATAAGAGTTGTAAAAGTCTTTTTAGCAACCAAATGTCTCTGAAAGAATCAACAGATTAATCGGGCAGGATCAAAAGGGCAATTCCTTAGGAATTTCTTGGAATAAAGGAATACGGGGATGAAGATTTGATTTCCCTATCCTTCCCAAAGCTTTCCTAATGTTCTCAGGGTATCTTTAAAGGGGAAAGCATACTCTCCAAGGGACTATATGGACAGACTCTAGCCATACAGAGAGAGTTTGTGGCTGCTGCTCATGGGTCATGTCAAAGCTACTGCTGCCATTTAAGATCTCACCCCTCACCTGCTCCTTGAATATATATTCTCAAATTAGCAATATGTCTCATAAAAACTTTGTAAGGACATAGGGAATAAAATTCAGCACAAAGCAAAAACCTCTTATGGGTTTCTTCCTAGATCACTAAGGGTATTTTCTGAGAGGATTGCATCAGATCATCTTGACTCAAGGGGCTACAAATGATCATTTCCGAATGACATAAGGAAGACAAATACAATATCACTTCCTCATCTTCAGAGAGCTTTACAGCAGGAGGCCAGTGTGCTACAACTGATTGCGTTTACCATCCAAAGGTGACCCAGATAACTGCATTGTCCATCTGCACCACAGGCAGTACAAAGAAAAAAAATGTCCCTGCTGAAGGGGTCATGCAGGTTCTCTTGTTTCGGACAGCTCGTGCCGTGGCCAACACAGCTGGAGAGAGTTCCCTGTGGCAAAGCAGGTTTGAGGTGGGTTTCTCTCAAGGTTATGGACATCCCAGGGACATACTGTGGGTAAAGTCAGCTTGATACACCTGCAATTACTCCAGGACTATCAGAGTTCAGTCCATATACAATGAAAATAGAGATTTTAAAGTGTGTCAAGTTCACACATCAGACAGATGTGCATAGAATCAGTCTATCACAAGAGCTTTCAATCAGAAAATCTCAGGGAAAGGTTGTAGGAAAGTTCTCTAGAAGCATTTTATCATCTATAATGCTAAATTGGCAATATGCAGCATGTGTTAAAGGGGACGTTTTAGTTTCTGTGTTTAATTGAATAAAAGTGAACATAGTAATTTAGCACCTGTGGAAGAAAATCATACATAATTTAAATGATTTTGTATGACTGTGCATGGTGCTCACCAAGCCCTGAAAGCTAGGGCAAGACAGGAACAAAACAGTCACTCAGACAATAGCACAGTAAGGCAAAGATTTGTGACATGATAGAAATAACTTCTAGAAGTTAACAGAAAACTCATACTGGTTTCCAATGGACTAAATATTCATGTAGCCATTAAAAAACAAAACAAAACAAAACAACAACAACAAACAACAAAAAGCAAACAAAACAAAAAAACCCCACAAAATTCCTAGAACGCTTTTATATGGAATTTTTGTAATATGTTCTCAGACTTTCAGATAAAATACCTTACACTTCATAGATGATCTAGATTCACAAAATTTGCTTCTGAAGCATCTGAATTTAGATTATCTGTCTTTGTAGAAACAAGAAGTTCTTTTTATCAGGAAACATAAAACAGGATTTAACTTTTTTTTTTTTTTTCTTTTAGTTTCTATAAATATAATCAAAATTCTCCCCCTGTCCCTGGCACAACTCCTGACCTTCTACATACAGGGGAATCTGTTCTATAGGATCTCAGTCTCCAGTCTGAATTTTTAACTGAAAAATAACACTCTGGCTTATGCTGACCAGCTAGTAATGATAATGGGGAATTTTTATTCATCTAAGAACATTTTCATTCCAAATTTAAATGTGTTGGTTCAACTCATCCTAAAATGGAGAGCTAAGACATTCAGAATTAGATTTAACTCCCGAAACCGTTCACAAAACAAGTGTCAAGAGATAAATGTCACATCTAGGATTTTGACTTTTGCCCACCTCCTGTTCCTCAAACATTTGGTCAGAAGAAATAGAATTAAGATTTTCATAATCCTTCAGGGACTTCTCAGCCTTATGGAAAGGGCAATGTATTTTAAGCCACTTAGAAGTGTGTTGACAGTGAAATCAGATTGTATCAAGAAAGGTGCTTGCTTGGAAAATTCACACTTTCAAGAAGCTGTTTAAACACATTCATTTCAATTTCTGTCTTTAAATATGTGGCATTGTCCTAATTTCTTAATTTTTGGAAAATCTCTATCGAACAATAGTCTTGTCTCGATATTCGCTAGCTTGTAAATTTGATATACACCAGAGGAGGATGATCATATTTCACTCTCTGCGGAAGAATAACTCCAACACTCTTCTCCAGGATTTGTTATATCCTAACAGAACAGTATAAGTAGTTAAACCTACATTGTTTGAATTTTTTCTTTTCTTCTTTTTTTCTCACAACCGCGAGGTACCTTGTGATTACAAAATGGTATCCAAACTGTTTTCTTTCTCGAGAATCTTTTATTTCATCTCCCTTTCGTGAGCACAGCATGCCTCTTTCTGGGGAAGGACAAATTTCTTATATAACAGAATCTGCATTTTTCTTTTAAGCCTACCTCATTGTAGTAATAACTGACTGAGAATGAACTGCAATCGCTCTTTCTAGGGCAGGGAGTGCAAATACTTCACCACCATGTATCTACCAAAGAATCTACATGATATATTTACAAATGCTGGTGTCAGTGAAAGTCACGCTCTCAAGCAGCTTTTCATCACCATTTGGTTTTATGCACAATACTGTAAAAAATGTATGGTTATGCTTTTTCTTTCTTTATTGTATTTTTTTAATATGAGGGTTTTGTTGATCCAAATTATTAGATGGTACTTAGTGCCAGATCTTCAGCTGTCTTCTATAAACTGGTGTATCTGCTGGAGTTCTGATCTCAGATATATTTCTACATAAACAATACATAAAGCTGTACTGTGGCTGGAATGGGAACAAGGGGAAGGTATTTTAGCTTATAATAGCAATTAGAAACCTCCTTTCTCAACCTCCAGTAAATTCCACACAGGAACACGTGATTATTTTCTCCAGGAAGTCCTGAACCAGGTGGCTGATGAGCCAGCAGGATGTCCCTGGGAGGGGATCACTCTGTTCTCAATTTGTTCCTTCTATCGCTTTCCCAAGGCCCTGTCAGTGTTCACGAATGAAAATCCCATGCTTTGGAAGACATAATATATGGCTTGGCTCAGTAAGAGCTCACACTTTATTAATTTTTTCAGATTATATACTGATTTGGTTCCTAAATAAGTGTATTTATGTGTGTGAACATTATCAATATTGTTACTAATTTGTTTACTTCTTCCAATTATGTAAGTTAAATACAGCAGTAAATTATATTAAACCATTTTGCACTTATTTTGTCCCTCCTATTCACGGACAAATGCTTCAGAAATGTATGATAATTAAGTCTTAAAAATGTCTACAAAGCAGTTAAGTATGAGTTTTCTACTTGGGTTTCAAAATAGCATGAGAAATACAAATTTCCATCTGATCTAATGTATAGTACATGACCCATTAAAAAGCTCTTCTACCAAGTTTCAATAGCACTCTAAAAAAAAAAAAAAGGAAAGATTTTATCATTTATTTCATGATACATGTTTGTCAAAGCAGCAGTGATGTTTAGATCATTTTACTTTACATTTGTATCATCCATATAAACAAATGAGTTTATAAAGTTTTGTGATAATGATAATGATAATGATTTCCCTCAGCAAACTATAACCCGTTGCATGAGGACATGGGCAGTAACAGGGCCTGACTTTGCAATCCTGGGAATCTCTTTGCAGCCCCACCTCACCTGGAACACTGGGACTTCTTTCTTTGCAGCCTAACTAGTAACTTCAATTTTAAGATGTTATCTCTATAATATTCCTCCTACATCCATACCATGCCTTCATTGCCTTTGAAACATGGGTTCAGAGAGGATGCATACAGTGTAACTGCAACAGACAAAGAAAAGATTTAAGAAAAAAAAAAAACTTGAAGTAAAGTAGTGACAGCAATCAGGTACATAAAAAAAAGCTCAGAGTATCCTACCTTATTTGCCTCCGTTGTTCTTGTGTTTATGGGTGGTGGCTTTTTTTCACTCACATCACTGGGTTTTTTTTTCTTTTCTCAAAAATTACCTTTTATTTCCCATAACGGTAATAAAAACACATTTCAGTTTGCCTCTCAGATACTCAGAGTGCACACATATTAAATACCTGTTCAAGTAATGTTTCACAATTTTACATTTGCTTGCTAAGTGGTGATTTGATTTATAACTTTATCAGTGCATCCATTCCTTGAACTGTAAAAGTCATTGTACCATTCTTTTAATTATCTTCTCAAGAATCAGCAGTACATTATTTGCAGCATTATCAGCTTCATCAAATGCTTACTTTGTGATGAAGGACAAAAAAATGCATGCAGGAAACAAGAGATGATCTAATATGGCTGTGACCGCTAACACTAAGCATCTGGCATGAACTGATAGGAAAATGAAAAGGAAAGAAAAAGAAGGTTATCCACTGCAGTCTTACAGCTCAGGTACTTTTAATTGATTTATACCATTTATGAGTACATCCACTGAAGTCATCCTGAAGTTAGTGAACTTGGAGCGTAAGCTCTGTTAGGAAATGTTCGCATCCTCTTTTGTGTTTGCAGGTGTTTTAGGGGGCCTCAACAACAACCACTGTGAAAGCCTCATAATCCAGCATAATTAGCAACAAATGTGGGCACATTTTCTTCAGTGTTACTACAATGCCTTCTTTTCATACCGTTTTCACACTTAAAAGGACATACAGCTGACAACCAAGCATTGGAAAATGTCTTTTAATTTAGAGGAAAAGATCTACAATACAATCTATGTAAATGTATAGTGTAACCTGGTTTACCTACACCAGAGATCAGAGATGTATCCAAGGGGATACTTATGACTACATTTTTGTTGGATTTATTTGGTGTTCTTTTTTCCTATGTAGCGCTTAGAATTTTTGTCCCATTGCTAGAAAGCAATAGCATGCCCTAGCCACAGCTACTCGAATCTGAATCCAGTTTACTTTATATCTTGGATTTGTGCCTATGATTGACATACTAATTAATGTTTCCTGCCAAAATGGTGCTGAAAGCAACTTTTGGGCCAGATAAAAGAGGTTTAATTAGAAAATAAGCACCAAGCTTGTGTTTCTGTGTCAAGGTAGCTGTTCCCTGAAATTGTGTGAACATACAAACAGTGGGACAAGTTCTGACACAAAAACCGAGTCATAGGGGGAAAGAAAATACAGCTGTCACGAACTGCACTGTTTTCAGCTTGGTTAACAGTGGAGAAAATTTTAACCCCTACTCTTCTTTTCCATGGTTGAGAGTCACCTTTTCTCTTAGCTTTCATTCTCTAGGCACAAACTAGATGTAGTCCAAAACAGCTCCAGCGCACCTAGGATGGTCTGAGCCTGGTCCCAGGTGAAAGAAAATAGATGTTGAAAAATCATGGCTCTTCTGGTCCTTAGAGTAAGGGGCAATTGTGAGTTTTAATGCTCTAATATTTCCAGAACATGTTACTGCATAAGGACATTTTTTCCTGAGTTCAAATGAAGTGTGCAATATTAAACTAAATTCTGAAAAAAAGCCCCAAGTCCTACAGGGATCATCTTTTACCAGTTTATACATAATGCTGAAAGCAATCGTATCACCATAGATAGCAACAGTTTCCAAGTTCTGTGAAAATACAAACAGCAGAACAACAGTGAAGATTGTCCCAGACTTCAAGATAGGATTGATGAGGACTTTATAGACAAAAATACTATGACTAAAGCATACTGTGACATAGACCTGTTGGAGCGAATCCAGGGGAGGCCAGGAGGATGATCCGAGGGCTGGAGCATCTCTGCTATGAGGACAGACTGAGAGAGTTGGGGTTGTTCGGCCTGGAGAAGAGAAGGCTCCAGGGGGACCTTAGAGCAGCCTTCCAGTGTCTAAAGGGGCCGACAAGAAAGCTGGGGAGGGACTTCTTACAAGGACATGGAGTGATAGGGCAAGGGGCAATGGTTTTAAACTGGAAGATGGAAGACTTAGATTAGATAACAGGAAGGCATTTTTCACCATGAGGGTGGTGAGGCAG
The DNA here is from genome assembly GCF_000690535.1 of Cariama cristata. Classification (NCBI taxonomy): domain Eukaryota; kingdom Metazoa; phylum Chordata; class Aves; order Cariamiformes; family Cariamidae; genus Cariama; species Cariama cristata. The sequence continues at coordinate 9,572 of NW_009608940.1, forward strand.
TGGCAGAGGTTGCCCAGAGAAGCTGTGAATGCCCCATCCCTGGAAGTGTTCAAGGCCAGGTTGGATGGGACTTTGAGCAACCTGATCTGGTGGAAGGTGTCTCTGCCCATGGCAGGGGGGTTGGAACTAAATGGTCTTTAAAGTCTCTTCCAACCCAAATTATGCCGTGAATCTATGATTCTATGATTATTCTAACACCATCTGCTCTCTAAAACTGTAAAGCAATCTTCTTTTTCACTCCATAAGATAGTAGTTTGTTTGACCTCTTCAGTACTAGTAGATAACTTTTACGAATCTCCGAATCCTCACAGTGGGTTTACATCAGGCTTGGTAACTGTTCTGGGTCCTACCACTAGTTGTAGTTCCATCTCTCAGCCTTGCTACCCACTTGACTCTTGCTAAGGTAAATGTAGGACTCATTTTTTTTATCCCTGGAGAACTTTCCAGTAACTAATCTCAATTTCTGTTTCACTATTACCTAGCTGAGTGTACCTTTCCCGTCTACTTCAGTGTCTTTCTTATACAACCAACCAACCCTATTTCTTGGTTATACTGCTTCCTGGATGCTCAGGTTTAAAGGGGAGACTGTTAGTCTTGACAGGACAACATTAACTGGAAATATGCTGTAAACCTGTGAGTCTTCCACATAAAAAAAAAAAAACAAAACGCACAAACTTACAAACAGACAGGTAATATTTTCCTAATCATTTTTCACAGACATCTCTGGTTCCAATTACATGGAAAAGTGTAGTGATTTTGGACATCACTGAAAGATAACTGTGTGGCAAATGTTATCTTTTAAAGCCTGTCACTCAGCCTGTTATTTTCTTTGAGGTTTGTAGAGAGAAAAATATAGAAGAAAACAACTGTGTACAGTGTTCAAATATGCAATTGTTTTCCACTGCCTAAAACAAAAATCCAGGACCAACAGACACAACAGTTTCATGTTTTTTCAAAGAGCTACTCTGATGTGGAAAGTTACCTGGCTTACATTAAGACATCTTTCCAGTCCAAAATCTTTTAAGAAGTGGTTTATTTTATTTGTGGTTCTGCTGTATTTCCTCTTTACTGAAACTGGAGGTTTCCTGACAGGTGGGTCTCATACTGTGATTCCCTGGAGCTGCTCGGGAGCCCCGTGTCCATGAGTAGGGTTTCCTGCAGCTCAAAGCGCTGACTGCCCACGGTTCTAGCAGACTGTGAAATCCAATTAATTACACCCTGCAACTTGTATTGCAGCAGTACTTAGAGAGCGGCTGCTCAGCTGTGAGGAAAAACAGTTTGTGTCCTAAATAAGGCTATTTCTGGAATTCATAGTTTCTCAAGGTCTACAAGACAAGCATGTCTCCTATCTCTGATTTGCTCCACAAATGGCAATGTTTTACATTTACATCTTTCTCTCCAAAATAGACACTCTCTTTTGAGGCTATTGCATAAAAAAGGTAAGAATTTTATTTAAGCTTTATCTGCCTTAAAACTACATATGACAGTAACTAAACATCCAATGTGGACAGTGCACAGAGCTCAGAGAATCTCTTACTGTAATGAGACCCCAGGCTTTCCCTGCTTCAAATGTGTCAGTTTTTCAGAGAGGGATGGAAAGCTCCTTTGTTTTGCTGACACTCAGGCTCTATCTGTTATTGATTTTCCTCCATTGCTGATAGCAGAAATGCTCCTCCTGCTTAATCTGCTTCTTTGTTTCCCAGGGACCCTGCAAATCACATGGGTGATGTGTTCCAACAGAGATTAGATCACTTGCTTGCTCATTTGTTCTCACTTTTGGCTTCTAAGTTATTTTTGCAATTTACACATTCAGCAGCTAATGTGCTTACCTCAGACAGCCAGACACACTGCAGTTTCTCCCTTGGTCCAATGTCACAGCCCTGTAAGCTAGTGGTAATTTCATCACTTTTTCCATTTTTCTTCTATTAATATGACAAAGAAACTCTACATGACTGCCTAGTATTTTTTTGTTAAATACTGTTTCAGTAACTAAACCCCACAATGTTAACATATATAAAAATTGATTATAAAAATAACATTATTTTCTATTCTATTTTGATTCTCTTAAACTAGCATTCTCTGAGCACTCTTCAAATACAGCTTAATGTAGTAATACCACAGTGGGATACACATTTCAAACTATTTAGCTTTGTTGAAATCCTTTTCATAGATCCATGGCTGTTTTTTTCAAGAGTATATCCACGTCTGAAGTTTACACAATAAACGAGAAGCCATACAATTGGCTGGGATCTCAAAGCTGCCAAACATTAACACGTTCTTTGTTACTACTGAGTTTTAGGAAGAACTGCTCAAGGCTTACCTCTTCTGCAAAATGGACAGCCACCTATTGCTAATGAAAGCATGTGGGCGACAGGAAAAAATAGGATTCTGGAAATAGCCCCTCCAGTTTAGTTCCCCTCTGCAGAACACTGAAGACTGCCATTTCTCACAGTTGTTCTGAGGATCCCAGAAGAACAATGTCACGTTGCTGTGGCTGGGGTTCACTCCTGCAGTCCTTCTCTTCCTATCCATTCTGACAAAGTGCTTTTGGGTATGACAAGGAATCAAAGGAACTACAATGAAATCATAGTTTAAGAAGTGTATTGTGCAAAGAGACTTTTCTATTTAATGTTTAAACTTTTAATTGCAATTAAGTTTACCACAATAGGATTGTAAATCTGGTCTGGTGCTTCCTTATGAGAACACCTACCTGTGCTGCTATTTGCAATAGTCCCTCATTTATCCCGACATCCTGGCTGGGACTGTCAGCTGGTCCAAACCACTGGCATGGATGAGGTGAATGAAGGCAAATTTACCTTATGGCTCCAGACTTGCCTTTTCCCATATTTTTGACATGGAGTAGCAAATGACAATTGCCATGCCTATCTAAAAAGACTTAGATGTCATATGAGTGAATATAAACTGTCACTAGACCACAGTGAATGAGACAGTGGCCTCACATTACATATTTCTGTGAAACAGGAAGAGTTATAGTGCAGTGATTAATTCCATCACCAAGATAAGCCTTGCAAATCTAGCTTATAGCTTCTGCTGCCAATGCAATTTAAGGAAATAGAAAAGAAAGAATACGTCTTGTTGTTCATATCTGAGACTTCCTAAAAGAAATAAAATAATCTTGAGCAGAGTTGTGGCAAAGAATCAGTCTAATAAGATGCCCTGTTATTCACATACGCAATTACTCAATGAAATTAGGGCAAAATATATATTTTTTTAAACAGCTTCTAATATCATGGTCTAAACCAGTCTAATTTCTGCTGTGAGACAGGTTTACTGAAAGCTTCAGAGTAGGAATGTATAAACTATTTGAAAAAATGCCTCATTTTTCAGTTACACTTCTTTTAACTTGGCAAGCTACCAAAAAAGACCAAAATAATGTTATTCTGCATACTTTTTGTCTTTGTTATGGTCACAGTTAACCAGCCATCAGAGAAAGAATTTGCATCTCCAGTACTCTGAGTTCATGCCGCTTTATATCAGGGTGACTCCAGAGCTTTCAGAAGAATGAGCCTTGATTCATAGCAACATAACCCAGAAAAGACTCACTCACAGGGTGAAAAGGTGGATGGGTTCTAGATATACAACAATTTCAGAAGGCGGCTGTTTAGACGTACATAGACTGAAATTTATTTTCACAAAACCAGGGAAGATGACTAAGGATTAAAATGGTAGTGGCAATTTATGCAATTTCTAAGACAAAAAAAGGTCAGAATTCAATACAGTGCTCATTTTTTGCTCAGAAAAATTTCTTCCAAGAACAGTCCTAGAGGATTAAACTGGAGCATAGCAGAGTGTTTTGGATGGTGGCAGTGCTTCAGAGTATGCATTCTGGCTTCGCATTACCTGTCAAACTCTACATACTCCAGGCCCCACAGATACTCCTCCCCATGGTGCCCAGAGTCCCTCAATAAACTGGGAAGCTGTCCCATTTCTTATCTATATTTCCTCTATTTTCTTGTGTTTAATCTAATATTGGTATTTTCTTTTTGTTTCTTCATGATCTATTTCTGAGGGAAAACTTTTCATCCTCATTTTAAGTAACTCTTGCAGTCCACATTGCTATTATTATTTTTATAAATACAATTTGGACTCCAGCTTTTCTGCATGATCTTATCAAGCCTGAATGCACATAGTTAAATCAAAGGCTTTTAAAAAGGAAAAACTAGGAGAAAAAACAATGACAAGAGATAATGTACTTTTGTATGAATTACCCGGGATCCTTGGGACACAAAGGGAAGCTTTTAAGTTGAAAATACAGTAGGCTTTACTCTCACTAGGATGTTGGACTTTATTCTTTCCAAACAGATCTTGGCTCAAAGGGTATACTAAGGATTTAGAGATGCCAGTTTAAGTAGGAAGGAAAGAAATTAGGGTGGCTGACTGGTTGTGAAAAAGTAACAAATGAGTTTTAGTAAGTGGTGTGCATCTCCAACGTCAGAGATGGAGAGAACTACATTAAATCTGCGAGCGCTTCCAAGAAATATTATAGCATTAAGGATGTGAAAATGGGCATTTACCTGATTTTACTTTTTCTTTTTTTGTAAGTGAAGGGACAAATGACTCATGGAGTTATATTTTATTCAGTTTTGGGGGGTGAGGGATAGGAAGCAGCTTATTTCTGATGGTGGTGAATTTCATGATTGCTGCATGTTGCTGATGCTGTATAATATCACAAGAATACTACAGGCAGTATTAACTTTGCTTAAGCACCACTATCTAGTCCAGTTTCAGATACTGTAATGTACAATGTTGTAGTTATCCAAATAAGACTTGTAGACTTGTAGCAACTTGTGCAGCCAAACACCGTGAGATAGCTATTTTAGCACTTCAGTCATGCT
>NW_009608940.1:14458-23164 GCF_000690535.1 Cariama cristata
GTTTTTAAAACTCTGTTCTCTTTTAAAGAGAATTATTTTCTGAGAAACAAGAACTGTTTTCACCATTCCAACTAAGTGCACACAGATCAACTTTTCTCGGCTCTTGCCTTAACATTCATCTGCAACCTGTGTTACTTTGTTCATAGTCAATAGATTGCTTTTAGCAAGTTCTACTAATGTGAAATAGTGGGCATGAGCATTTACTGACACATTACTTGGTAGGTCCAGAGCTTTTTAGAATTCAGTTTACCATGAATATGTGTCCTTTACTGCCATCAGTATGGCCTAGTTAACATCAAAATCCTTCAAAGGATTGATCTTCAGCTCCCACCTTGTGCTGACACACTTGCTTCACTGTGAACTGTAGTTCTATCTCTTGTTCTTCATGATAATTTCATTCTATGCTGTTGTTTCTTCTGACTGTTCTTTGTAAAACGAAATGATGGCTCAGACTTTTTCTGAACACCTCTCATTCCTTTTGCTTAGCTGTCTTGGGTTTCTTGCCTTCAGACATTTCATTTCTGTCACTAACAGTAGCTCATGTTTTGATTTTGCAGGATTTGACTTTGAATATTCAGAGCCAAATATGCTTACCTGTACACATTGATGTTTGGTACTTGTTTCCTTTGGTTTAGTGGGCTTCCAAATTTTCTGCCAAATTTAATGGCAAATTTTCCATTTTCTTCCCTCTGGAGCACAGCTAAATCTACGTTGTCCAACATACCTACTAATGTACTGTACACTCTCTAATCCCTGGAAGACACTATGGGAGCATCCAATGTCAGATCATTGCTAGAATTTCTCTTTTGTATGTGGATTGTTACACTGATCATTCTTTTCAGCTTCTGTTACCTGTCAATGCTGAGTGTTCTGGTTTCAGAGTATTTTCTCAATGGTTGATATTTTCATCATTGTATGGTTTGCAGTTGCCATGATTTTGGAGGAAGGGTGGGTCATAACTGTCATCAACCTGTTAAGCAGACTCCATATTCAGTAAGACACACATGGTCGGATTTAGTTGCTAAACTTTGGTGTCTACAACTATTTTAGACTTCATATGGCATCCCACATGACATTTCAGAGGGGTGAAATGACTCTCATAGGTCTGTGTCATAAGTGCCAAATCTACATGGGTGTCTTAGGGAATATCTGACAAGCATGTCCCTGATGGCACTAGTTGCCTATGCCTGAGCAAACAAATCCTACCCCAAATATAATATGCAGAATCACAGGGTTGTAATTGTATAGTAAACTCAACTGCTGATCATACACCTTCATTTTACACCAGGAAGTATTTCCAGACTGTTTTATGCAGTCCCAGACACAGTGACTTGTTGTTCTGAAGACCAGATCACATGTACATATGACTAAAATCTAAAAGATGATAAAGGAGGGTGTGCAGTAGAGGAAGTTATTTCTGTCATGATATTTTGGCGTTTCAGGTTGCACAGAGAAAGCCAAAAATGACTCCAGGTTTGAAGATTCATTTGTTCTAACCTTTACAAGAAAAAACAATGAGTGGTTTTCTGTAGGTTTAACTGCCTATACTGAATCATGATAAGACCAGATGATGATTAATACTGGCAAAGTAGAGTACAAGACTAGGATCCGAGGATGGCAGCAGCAGCGCCAGTTTCTGTGGGTTTAAATGGTTACGAGACTACATCCAAAAGAAATTTCCAGAGTTATGGATGCTCAGAATGTTTAGTGTAGTCTTGTTTTCTTTTGTTTGGCTCATTTTTTAAAAAACCATGTTTTCTATTTGACATAAAGGTAATACAGAAAGTTTATAATTTGTATATTTTGTTGACAGCTTAGTCTCTGTAGTTTCTCAGTTCTTTCAGAAACTGACATAGCGCTTCCTCAATATATGAGATATAACACTTGTTGTATAATGGGGAAAAAGAATGTGAACAGATCAGGGCTATAGAGGTTGAAGGGCAGTTATGCATAACACTAGTATGAAATCTGGCAGGAAAAGAATTAAATTATTTCCATTCATCAGAGTGCTTTTGAATACAAATAGAAAAAGAGTATTTTTACTTTATGATATTGCATATGTATACGTACATTGTGAAATGCATTGGTTATATTATGCTTGTAATAAATTTCAAGCAATGAGCATTAAAAATTTCCATTGAAACACTGTAATAGGTATTATAACCATATGCACATGCATGCTATAATCAAATATATGAAAACTATTCTAAACTCTTCTATGTCATGGTGGCAAGTAATAAATATATAATTTATTAATCTACTGGAATATTTATACCTATTAAACACTTGGTAAAACTTGTATTCCTGTTTAATATATTTAGATGTAATTTAATAGTAGCATGAACAATGCCATCCTAACAAGCAGTAGTATACCAGAAAAAGATACAATAAGCAGATTTAGAAAGTCAATATAATGCAATTATTTAATTAGATGAAAATACTATAATGCCATTTCATTCCTCTTTTTTTTAATTGGTGTCATATGCTGGCAATATTTTTTATTATGGCACATTGAAGATCTGTTAATGTTTTATATTATCTTAAAAAGTATAAATTTCTTAAATATTTTATTGTATTTTTATTACTCTAATAGAAACTGGATTTTTAATTTGTAAGAAAATATGTTGATAAACTACTTCACAATGATCAAGTACTAATTACGTTTTCAAAATTTAGTGCATGTAAACAGTCATCTACTTATTGGGCAGTTATCTCAGAAATCAAACCAACTGATGATGAATTTCAAAGTGATATACCTACGTTGTTATCAAAATAAATCACTTTATAATGAAGGGCTTGAAGGCTCTAGTCTGAGTTCAGTGTTTGTTGCTGTGCTAGATGCTGTACAGATGACACTAAAAAAACAGATAAGCTTCATAGAATTTGCTCTTTAGTCTATTGTGAAACATAGTATTTGCATAAGAACTTTTAGAGAGGAATTTAGGAAGTCATGTGCGCTTGTCAGAGAACATATGGATGAAATAGTAGCCATTAAATCATTGTAGGCTTCAGGCTGAAACCTGGATCAAAGTAAATGAAGACTTAAACCAGTCTAAACTCTTGTCTCCAATTCTGTTTCTTTAACAAGCACAGCAAAGGTAAGGTGGAGCATCAATTTCAAACACCCAATGGATGTGTTCAGACCAGTAAACTGAAGCTGCTTCCTTCTGCAGAGGCCTCTTACACTTCACTCCACACCACTTCACTCACTCTAGGACCATTAGACACATAATTTAAATACCACAGTAAATCACCACAACAACTTTTCCCTTTCAGAGGAAGGAAAGAGAGAAGGTGCAGCATCCAATGTGATGCTTAAGGGGTAATGCAGGCATATACTCTACTTTTTTCTGTGCAGATTCCTTTTGGCTGTACCAAAATTTAGAGCTTAAGGTCAGATTCCATATTGGTAGCAGGGTAAAGTGTGCTTTACAACAGATCTCTGCAGCAAGATAACGGACCTGAGGACAGTTACTTTTTTTAGGACTTTAAAAAAAATATTTCAAACTTCTCAAAAGTGCATGCCTGTGCAATGTAACTGTCTCATTCATGCTATTCATTTTATTCAAAATAATCAAATTCCAATGTTTTATCTGAGCATAATTTTTAATATAATGGTAAGATTTAGTGTGCGGTTTGATATAATTTGACAAATGTCTTTTGTTTTAATTTTAAATGGTTGTCTGCAAGGAAATGTGAATACTGTCATGTATTTTCTTGTTACATGAATCTACGAATTCCAACCCAATTGTTAGGATTTTCCTCATTTTGAAAGGTATGAGTGACACTACTTGAATAGAAAAAGATTATTTGGTTTTGCTTTTTTATTAAGCTATTGGATTCAGATCTTGCAAAAATGTATTAAAATGGAGGTAAAAAAATGAAGCATCCATGAAGAAGTAGCTTGCTATTTTTGTCAAAACAGATCACACTTTTTCAAGCCTCTTGAGGGTTAGAAAAGTGTATTGGGAATTAAAATGAGAATAAAGAGAAGTCTTTCTAAACTAGTTTCAAATCATAGAACAAATTAGAATAGAAAACACTAGTATCTCCCCACATGCCACTTTCTTTTCCTGTGAACCAACTCATTTTTGCACTTTATGTGAACTTTTCAGTCTGCTTGGGAACTGGTCTTCTCATATGGAATTTCCTATGTAATAAGCTTAAAAAATGTTGCTTTCATAACCCTTTTGAAAATCATATTCTACTTTTCTTGCAATGTTTTACAGCACTCTAGTTCTTGTGTGTGTCTATGCATATGTATACAAGGAAGAACACAATGTATGTTATGATGGGATGTTCGTTTCTCCTAGTTTCTTTGCAGTGTTTGACCAGAGATGTATTACAAGGAACCAGAGGGTATGACTATGAGCTTGTCCCTCATGCAAAGAAAAATTGCATTCTGACTACTAGTAAATTGCTCTGAATCCGAAAGTCACCTGTCTTTTTCTGGAAAGTGTGATGTTTCCTACCACTTCAAAATACTGCATTTTCAAGCTGCTGGCTATGAAGTTAAGTAAGTGAAGTTTTATTGTCACTGTCCTTTTGCAGGTTTGTATGTAACATCAATTGCATTCAACGATACTTTATTAACATGACAAGATATATGGAGTGTTGCTGAAATGTAAGAGGCGAACTGCTCTGGTACCTCTTACAGGGAGATAACATGTCCCTACACAGAGTTTCACATAGGATATGAGACTTTAGCTTCCAAGTCTCTCTATCATAACTATCCATTCCTGTTCCTGTGGCAGATTTTGGAAAATGAAAAGCAAACCTCCTAAGTGTATATTAGGTGTCCAGCGTATAAGGAGGCTTGCTCAGAAAGGTGCTACAACCAGCTCTAAAACAAACACTGAAACGTTATGTTATATTACATATCAAATGTAGAATTTCCGATGCAAAACACACTATAGATAGACGATGAGCTGGTATGGTGCAAAAAGATTGGTAAAGAAGCCTATAAAAACTCTAGATGAAAGTTTTGAAATTAGAGATAAAGGTTACCCATTTTTAGGAAGCAGTTATATCAACTTACTCAAGTACTTTTACACCCTTTTGGATATATTTAAACATTGAGTATCTAGAGGGGCATGTAAGGACATGGTAAATTTGGACATTTTTATGATCTATGTATATACACACCTTTTTTTTTTTAAGGGGATGGATTTTCCTCCTGACTTTGATGAAACTTCACTTATTGCAGATGTAACTATTATAAACACTGTTTGCAATCCTTATGCAGGTTCTCAAGCTCAGTTCCAGATTGTGCCAATAAGCACAAGTGCAAAATTAGGTCCTTTGCTTGTCTGCTCTAAAACCAAAAATAGAGTGATTGAAACTTCTTATCATAAAGTTTATCCAACATATGTAAGGTGCAATCTCTCTTAATAGATACAAAATACGGTAATTTAAGTATAGAGGTTTTTTCCTATGTGTTTTTAGACAATGAACTTTTCAAACGCTTAATGCAAAAAGTAAAAGAGGAAGCTTTACATTTTCTTTCAGTCTGCCACTTCAGCTTTTTCCAGTTTTACTCCTTTAAAATGGAAAAAAACCCCAGTCCTCCTAACGTGTATAGTTGAACTTTTTGGATCTGCTGTTTTCTTTTTCTGCATCTCAGTTAGGTAGTTTGTCCTGACTGTGACAGCTCTGTAGCACATTACTGAAATATTACAGCAATAATTCTGTACCATTATGCTTAATGTTACAGCAACATCCTGCAGTTTTGCACTCTGAATATGGGAGGAATTCAGGTTTATTTACTTTAATGACTAGATAATGAGTCTGAGCTACACAGATCAAAGTGAACTGCTAAAAGAGAGGCTGTTATGAGCCAAAACTAATAGCAGGTTCCAGTTGGAGAAGAGGAATCTATTCACTTTAGTGTAGTGAGAGAGGGGATAAGTGTTGAGAAGAGAAAAAAATATATGCCTCACCAACGTTTAAAATAATGTAGGCCAAACATTACAGCTTTGACTGTCCACCATTTGGCATCCCTTTGGACTTTGCAAGAAATTACTTCCTTTCTTTATTAAAGCAGTTAGAATCTCACACTGTTCACACTGATTTTATAGAGTTGGATCATCATTTGGAGATTTAGATAGATCCAAATTATCTGTCTGCATATTGCTCATAAATGAAGAACCTCATACTGGAACAGCTATGTAGTGATAAAACAGGCGTACTGAAGACTTCAGATACTATTTCCCTTCTATTAATTAAAAAGAGACTGATATAATGTAAATGAGATGTTAATATACATTCTCCCAGAATCATTAAGTTCAAGTAGATTAAGAAATACACAAAATAATTTGTGACTTGTAAAACATTGGTAAATACAAAGCAATCTATAGGAACAATATGAAAGGTATGTAGAAGGAGAAATTTATGAAAATATGCTTTTTGCATACGTATGATCTTTGTTTTTCTATTTCCTAAAATTAATATGAAATTAAGTCTTCAGCTGAATGCAATATCTTATGAAGAAGATTGTTTTAAACATTCCTATGTCTATTTGGCAGTAAGCTATAAGCAGGGTGGAGAGCAACAATTTCCTCCTCTCCTATATTATTGTTCACCATTTTTTTGTTAATCTTGTGAATGTTTTAACCCTAATTTTTATATAAGCTAAATAGAAAAATCCTCCTCTCTTTTTTCATTCTAATTTTACCTTCATTTATAGTGTCCAATAAGCATTAGGTAAATTAATTATCAATATGTCAAAGCATAAAATACAGCTTAAAGGAAATGTCAAAAAGTACAGACCACTGATATTTTATATGATGTATCTGGAAATTAAAATTCTACCACAGTCCCAATTCTCAGGATGAAAGTTGTAGTAAGAATGGGAAATGGCATAAAATCTATTCTGCATGGTACAGATTGTCATGGAAAAAGGAAATTGTGAAAAATTATTTTTTTGGTCCTCTCTCAAGATAGCAATCTAACAGTAATTTCTGGATGAAATTAAATAAAGAGGGTCCTTAGCTTTTATTTGCAGCACTGATCTGCAACTGTCTCTTTTTCCAAGCAGTTTTAGGGTAAGCACATTTATTATTTAAGGAAAATCCACAAGGAACATTTTTATAGCACCAGAATAGAAATAATACCGTAACAATAAAGATCAAAGATTGATGCAATTGTGAGTACAAGTAATAGCTGCCTTGTGTGGCTGTTATCTCCTCGAGGGAATTCTTTAGAATGGCTTTCATTTTATAAAATGTGTTTGTTTCAGTGTTATAGTATATGAGTAGGGAACTGTACTCTGTTGTTTCTTTTGTTTGTTTCTTTCTTTTTTTCTGCCCCAAGAAAAAAAACTCATTTAAAATTGGTGTGACTGCTTTCATGAACTTTGAGACTCCTCTGAACTTCAAAGAAATCAGAAATCACACAGAAACCATTGGTACGTGTATGTAGTTTAAAGGCATTTGGCCTGTCTAACCTGTTTTTAAACCAGTAGATGCCAGTAGCTCTGGTGTTGTTCATGGAGTTTAATTGTTTTGATGTAGAGCAGCCAAAGAATACATCAGTGTCACGCATTACCTGCTGGCTGGTGTTGTTCAGTCACTCTGCCTCTTTTCTGGAGGCATCAGATCAGAGATGAAGCCAAAGCAATTTATATCAGCTGAGTATCCTGCCCAAAGGCCCACAATGACAAAAAGATTATTCTCAAGATGGGGAAGATTTTAGTTCATATATGATGTAAGTATGTGTGTATATATAAATCCATATATCTCTCTATGTATGGATTAATATGATACATGTATTTGTACATGGTGAAAGTATGACACCTGAGAGAATGCTGGCACGCTCTCTGGTTTTCCTGAGCATGACTTGACCTAAGTTCAGTCAAGACACTTTGCTATTCGTTTAATATCTATGAGGACAACATTTATATTTCCTTTGTCAGCGAAGATATAAGAAATGTGGCAAAAAGGTGACTGAGTTTTTAATAAGAATTCCAAACCAAAGAGTAGTCTGGGACAACACCATATTCTTCTACTTTTTCTTTCCCCGTTATTAAGTCCTTAGTTCAATACTACCAAAATCAACCAAAACCAAACAGCTTGAAATTTTCCTAATTCTATGTTGCCAACGGAAAAAAAAAAAAAGGTGTGAGGGGCAAGTTGGATTTATATTAGTAGATGTAAAAAACCTGTTGGTTTAGAAAGGAAGAAGTGATGACTTTACTGATGCCCAGGTGATAGAGGCTGGGAAATAGAATGGTTTATTGTGACACTGATACTTTAGGTTGATGACAATGGAGAAAGAGACATTCATAATGGTGATAAAAGAAAAAAGGGAATTAAATTCTGATATTGCTATGATGGGTACTGAGATTTAGCTACTGAGAAATCTAGAAGTAGTAACATTGCATGGACATCAAGGTTTCTCCAAGCTGCCAAGTAATGCTGCTGGGTGCTTTGTACTACCATCCAGACACTACTGCAAGGCCTCCAACAAACTCCTATAAATACTTCACATTTGCATTGTTCATTACTTTCATTACCTCATCTTGCATTTCTGTGAGATAAAAGAAGTGGTAGTGTACAACATTGCTCTAACTCTGGTTTATATTGCCAATAGATCTTGCATATTTTGTTTATTTGTTTTTTGTCACTCTATATACAAAGAAACAAAGGCTCGCAGACTCTCTTGGCAACCCACTTACTTTACTTTTCTCGGCTAAAATGTATTTCTGCT
>NW_009608940.1:23195-23791 GCF_000690535.1 Cariama cristata
GCTGTGTAGTTATTTTCGTGAGCTTCAGTCTTTCACATCAGTATTGAAACACATTTGCCCTTTGTCAAGAATAGTCTTAATATCTTAACCATCATTTTTTATTACTGAATCGGATGAAGCAGTAAACAGCACATTAATTAAAATGTTCAGACTCTATTTAATGTGAGGTGTTACAAACGACAAGGAGGCCAAAGAGATAAATCAAAAAGGGTCAGAGGCAGGAAGTTCAGTCTGAAAAAGATGACTTCATACATTACAGGGAAAAAAATATCGGAATATAGACTTCTAATGGAGAGGGAAGTATTTAGAAGGACTTAATCCCCAAATTTACAGAAGACTGAGGATGAAGGTACAGTGTAATACAGCGGAGAGAAAAGAAAAAGACTAAAGCAATCAAACTGCACAATATAAAAAGTGGGAAGTCAAACACTTCTCTTCACTGCAAGTAAAAAACCCCAATGATTAAGGCAATGGAAAGGCAGAATTATGAGGTAATATTAAAAGAGCTAAATAACTCAGTCAAATGACATCAGAAGAGGGACATGTTCACCTCCTGTAAGAATTTAAAAGATGTATACAATAAACCAAAAGGATTT
>NW_009608940.1:23822-34064 GCF_000690535.1 Cariama cristata
GTCCACCAGGGTGTGTTACCTGAAACAGCGGCACATACTAAAGCACAAATAGTATCAAAAGAAATGTTACAATTTATTTATTTAAAGGCCCAAGAAAATTGTATTGTCAGGATAAATCTACCAGAACAATGTAGTACAAGTAGAAAGATATCTCAGAAAATAACAATGCAAATTAGCAACAAAACAGGAGAGAATATCAGACACCCAATGGAAATAAACATGTGTCAACTACAATGTAAATTAGTACATCATGAGCATAAAGGGAACACAGGTACATCAGCATCAGAGTAATGCAGACAAGAGGTAAGAAACAATAGAAATAATAAATACATAATATTCGATCACAAGAGCCCCTGGAAACAGACATACAAATGCAATCTTCTTTAGTAGCTAGTTGTCATCAGCCATATGTCATGTCCTCCTTGCCCTTTTAGCAATGTGAACCTACCTACCTACCTATCTACCAACAGGAGAGACCCCCACTTATAAAAGAGGCTAAGTACATGTGCCTACAGCTACTTTTTTCTGTCTAGAAAATATTATTGGCAGCATCACCTGTTTATTCTTAATGTTGCCCTCCCACAGGCTCTATAAGATGTTAGACCAATGGCACCAGAGGGCATTGCTGCAGGGTCATGTTCATTACATGAGACATAACCAAATAAAAAAGCCCCCCAAATTAGGAATGAGATTGGCCCAAATTCTTTTTTTTGTTGGCAGATTAGTTGGCTGATAAATTAATGTAACCTCTTTCTACTCCATATGTTGCTTATAGTCAGAGCAATTTGAGCAAGAATACCTAATCGTTTCATGGAGTCTGAACAGCAACCTCTTTTGTTACTGCACACTTAACTTCCAGTGGTGTAGAGTGATTGATACTCGTAGGGATTCATCAAGAGTGTTCTGAAAGCCCTGAGAAATAAGCTGTCATGATGCCCTGGATTATTAGTGCTACATCCTTTCTCAGGAGCAAACCACAATCCACATGCTTTGACATTCCATATAGCTAGTGTCCATATAAAACAAAAATGTATCTATGATAGTTTGTCTCCATTTCATAGTAGTTTATGATTCAGAGTTGACAACTACCTCACAACCAACTGGAAACTGACATTTCCCCAAACTATTTTTAAATGAATTTACATTTTTAGTTAAAATTACCATATTCTCTCAAGTATACTCAAGGCAAGCTATTTTCTGTCTGAGCCCTGTGACATCTGACATGTCACCAATATGAGTCAGACAGTCTTACGATGTCAGATACGTCTCTTCTTTGCTTTCAATGGAGAGATGCCCATTTACAGCATTTAATGATGTAGTTCAATGTGCATTAAGTTCAGGCCCCAGAACTGTCAGAACTGAAGGTCTCTGATTTGTGTGGTTATTGCTGTGAATCTGCCCTTCTAATTTCTCACTCAGAAGAAGTTGGTCTGGAAGCAATTACAATGACAAAATGCAGTAAAAGTGGCTGAGCTTGTAATTTTCTTTCTGTGCCAGAAATTTTGTGCGGAAAAAAAATATCTCTGAACAAAAGGCCAAGAGTATTGGAAGTGTTTGTCTTGAAAGGAGATAATGTGATTATAACTTATAAAGAAAAACCTGTTCTAGAGAAAGAATATTAAGATAGTGTTTTCACCGTCCCATCCCATTCTCAACTAGAGGATGTCTAGAAAGATGGTACATTTCACATTAACCAACTTGGATTTTATAAAAAGTATAAAATAACAATGGAAACAATTAACATAGGTTCAGTAAAAGATTATTGAAAGCAAATATTTATGCAATATCTTCTCTGAGTAAGGCTCAAGTCAGTTTCTGACTTTTGAGATCAAGGTGGCATGAACAAGTGTTGAAATTATTGGTACTAACCCTTCAGGGCACCAAAAACTGGAAATGATTGTTGAGCATTTTGTTACACTAGAGAGAACATCTGGATGACAAAATGGCTGATGAAGTTCAATTTTAATAAATATAAAAACCTGACTATGCAGAACTATTCTAATCTTACATATACAGTAGGGGGATCTGAAATAGTTGCTAATATTCAGTAAAGAAGTTCAGGGTTTATAACAAACAGCTCCATGAAAGCATTGGCTGAATGAGTAGGTGCAGGCAAAGCAGCGTATAAAATGTTAGGAATTCCTACAGAACTAGCAGAGGACAAACTAGAAAACACAGATCTTCACATGTGATCTTCAGTGTTTAGAGCAGGTCTGATCTCCCCAATTCAAGGAGGATACAGAGCAAAAAAAGGGTTTAGAGAAGAATGTCAGAGGTAAATCAGTGTTATGGATTGGCTTCTGTGCAAGAAAAGACTGCTGAACAGACTAAGATCTTTTAATTTGAAAGACAGACAGCTAATGAGGAACATGATAGGGATCTCTACAACCATGAGAAGACATGTAAAAATGTTGATTGTTTCTTACCCAGGAAGCTTCAGATGAAATCATCACTGCGTGACAAGTTTAAAATAAAAAAGGTGTCATGAGTTCACCTAACACTCCAACTCTGAAATTCAGTGACACTGCCTATTGTGAGTACCAAGAGTTTACAGCAGTCTAGGAAGCAATTTGAGACATTTATGGTACAAAAGTCCACTGCAGGCAGTGAAATGCAAGGTTCTCTGTCGCCTATGGAAGGCTGTATCAAGGAAGCATGATTGCTGTGGTCACTTTCACAGACATAACTCTAGATTAGCTGAACCTTTGATGTGACCCAGTCTGAACACTTGTACTCCATCCTAATGACGGGCACATTATCCCACAAGGTTCATCAGTTTGCCTCACAGCACAGAGCACTGTTAAGGGACTTTACTGTTTTCACGTGGAGCAGCACTATGGATGTGAAAAGTCCCCCAGCTGATTTGGTTCACATCCCATGGAGATATTTAAACATACAAGTTGTATTCCGTTCTGCTTGAACTAACTGGAAGATGTGTTCTAGGAGGTCATGTAATAAGCTGCTGATGGGTGTCCAGTGCATGAGACTGGGCTAGAGCCTGTCTCATGTAACCCTCCCAAACCTGCAGGTCTTGGGTCCTCAGTGCCACTGTTTCAATCTACAAATGTGCCACACTGCTTGCTGATGAAGACAGCACCGATGGATATTGGACAGCCGGGAGCCTGCAGATGCTCTATCATGTTCCTATGTTTTTCAGAAGTATTTCTCATCATATTGACTATGAAGATATTTCTCTCATGGATCCTCAAGTGGGATATGCCATATCCCACATCTTGGATAATAGTGGGGAGAAGAAAGACAGCATACTTTCGATATATTTGGAAAGTTATATTTCCCCTTTGTTCTTTGACCTCCTTTCTTTTGATTCCTTCTATCCTCTTTGTTCTTCCACCTGTTCTGTTGAGGTAGTACAAAACCAGGAGAGGTAGTTTGTGGTATAAACTTAGAGACCCTATGGTTATGGATGATTTCAAATTTCTACAACTAATCTTTTATAGAATGAGTAACAAAGTCGTTTACTGCTGGGTGTAAAACATCACCAAAAGACCAAACCTAAATAGAGTCTCTGTCTGGTTGCTGCAGTTTCTTGGATGTACTGATTCTCACAGAACTATTGTGAACTTTCTTCTCACCAAAACATTACTAAAGAAAAAAGAATATTCTTATATTCTGGTTCATTGTGTACTTCAGATGTACAATTAATTATATAAAAACACTATTTAACTTCTTCCTATACTGACAGCTTCAGATCTTTGTTTAATTGAATCAACTTGTCTGAGCTTTGAATGCATTGTCAAAGAAAATCACAGCCACAGGGATTCAAAATACCTTTAGAGTGTTATCAACAGTAGCAAATAATATGAGCCTGGACTAACAATGAAAGGAAAACTGACCTTTGCCGTAGAGATATCATACACATTTACAGTGTAAACTGACAAAGTATTTTTCCTTAATGTTATTGTCATTTTTTGGCATCAGTATTAGAAACTCAATATGACTTCAGCTAGCCTCTTTGGGCTGAAGGTGCAACTTCATAAAGCTTCATAATGACACTTAGCAAAACAGATCTGCTTGGATATCTCTAAGCATTACCCTTAGCAACCTGAATGAAAATGTTTATTTACATTATATCTTTGAGACAGACACTGGAGAAGGGAATTACGAGACAACACAGATGAAAAGAGACAAGGTCTGTATTTTAAACTTACAGACTAACCCATAAAGATGTGAAAGAAATTTGAGTCTTCCACACAGAATGCAAAGTAAATTCTAGTGTATTCATGTACATTTGCATTTTGGATTTAAACTAAAGAGCTTATTTTGAAAAAAAACCATCTGTGAAGATTAATCTCTTCACTGATAAAAATATATTTACTTTTACTTAGTGGTAAAGCACCTTGTTAGCTTTTACCCAGTATTTCTTTCTGGTTGAGATACAAGAGCAAGTAACACACTGCAGTTTTTAATGCAAGCATGTGAAATTCAAGAGTTGTCTTGATACAAATTATATTTACAAAAGATCAGATCATGTGGATTGGAGGACTTTTAGGCGGCACAGGGAATTAGTACATCACTCATTTAGACTGTGTGTAGAGGAATAATTTCAAATCTGTCTCAAATCCAAAATGAAAACAAGCAAAATACTGTGGTCTCATTCTACTCTCTCACCAAGAAGTTAATTAAAAAAATATATTTCTGCTCTCCACTCATCAGCTATTGCACACAGAATTGCATACTTCCAACAGCAAAAATACACAGCCTGGCTGTGAGCTAAAGGCTCCCACTCATGCTCAGTAAAGCAAATTGCTGTAGCTACTTAAGATATTACCATTGCTCTGCTGCCTGCCTTGAGTATTTCCTGGAGGTTAAACCCTCATAGCAGAGCTGGCAAAAGCAAGTCTGTGAGCATGTTTCATCTGCTTCATTCTGGCATACAGCACAAACTACCATTGCCGGCAGCTTAAGTGATTACACTAGACTGCGACTGGAGTGCTTCAAGTGTGCTTTTGTTCTCCTCTCCTGCATGGGTCGTAAGGTACTGCCTTAAATCACATCGCAAGATTCACCACAGCGTGTCTGTATGCTAGAGCCGGTTGTATTTTCTCTACCATGCTATGAAAATCAAACCAGTCTGCAGATGCTAATTTTGACAAAGATACTATGGAAAGCTAGTAACTTATCAGTCAGACCTACTTTATTTTCTTCCAGTTCACCTGTGCTGCTTTTTAACAGACAGTCTCCCAATATCAGCATTGAGGGCTTTCGGTCAAATGAACTGGGGTTCTAGTTGGGAAAAACCACTGCTCTTTTCCTTGAAGAATTTTGCAATCGTGTGGAAAAACAAAATGCAAAAAATCCCCATAAACCAAAATTACCTTTCTCTGAATGTGCTTAGTAAGCCTGAACCACAGAATTAGCTAGAGTCAATAAAGAGCAATGTACTTTAAAACTTGTCTCACTGTAGAGCAGTTAACATCAGCACCTCAGTCTCCTGCGTGGCTTTTTTTGAACTTCTGTGTGCAGATATCATAAAAGAAAACTTTTCTCTTTCCCAAGAAAAAAATCCCACAAATATCCTGTTTATTAACCAACTTGAATTTTGCTCTACTAAGATAAAAAATTTCTACAGTATATACCTTCTACAGATACTACTCTTCCAAAAAAAAAAAAAAAAAAGAAAAAAAAAGAAAAAAAAAATCCTGGGTCTGTCAATCTGACTGTACCATCTGATCCCAGCTGAGTGGCTGCATAATTAATCTAGGGTTCAGATTATCTCTCTTCTAAGTTAGAGATAGCAAAGAACAACATTCTGAAATTCAGTACTTTGAAAACAGGAAAGAAATATACTCTGCACACAGACACACACAGACACACAAGCTGTTCAGCAAGGAAGACACACGATACAGAGGTCTCATCCCTGCAACTGCTAAAACTCAACACAGGAGACAGAAAAAGCTATTTACAGTTCAGAAATTCAGCTCAAAACATGTAGACCCTTGCTGTACAATTGTGTTCAAACTTGTACCTCTGGTCTCTATGGCTAAAATAGGTGATGTAAAAGATTATAAATAGTCTGATGAACTAAAAGATAGATCCTGGCTCCCAGTTAGCTTCAGCCTAAGCAGCGACCTCTCTTACAACCCTCAGCACTTCAGAACATCCCACTTCTACCTGGTTACGTGAGAAGCATTGATTTTAGCCATGATGCCCACAGCTTATCCTTTGTGAAGGCATTTCAGGGTTTAATAAGTTGTTTTCAATGCATTTTGTGGGTAAGCACTGAACAGTGTAGCTTACAGCATCCCAAACATTGTAAGGAAGTATACAATCAAGCTATTAAATAAAACTGTAGTTTTATTTTTGAAAGCAAATCATTAAAATGATTGTTGGTACAAAATATTCTTTAAGCACTAGTATTTTAAATCTCAGATGTTTCCATTTCTTTTTGTTTAATGAAACATATTTATGCTTTTTGCCATTTTTGGGGAAAGATTGCTAGACTATGTCATAGAGCAAACTGATTTAGTCTAAAAACTCTGCTATATTAAAGTTTTGTTAATAGCTCTGTTTTTGTCTCCCAAAAGACAGTTGGAAAGATAATTATAACACGCAAATTGGGGTGTGAATTAAAAATTATATACTGATGTACAATATCTAGTATTGCAACCTATGCTTACTATCTCTTCAGGTAGACTGAATTCTAACAGAGACTTTACTCTCTGATTTATGTGGTTTAGGCTAATTTCTCCAAAGTATAGTTTTTATGTTCCATCTTTCACTTCTGTGCAGTTTTCCTTCTTCAGACCCATGGTTTCAAAATTTTCTTAGTTTGCGTATTGAAGATGTTTTCATTAACAAGGAATTTCTCAGTCTTGGGCTGTTCTTTAAGCCTTTGTCTTTGATGAAATGGTTGTCACAGCCTTTATAGTCTCTCTAATTAATGTAAAAACCCCAAATCAAAACACAAGTCAGTCAGATTAAAATATTTGCAGTACATTTTAATTATAGTCTTTGTAGGGCTTTTCCTTATGACTATTTTCAATCCTCCTTTTATGAAAGATTAGGAAACAAGAGCACAAGGCACTGCCAGAGAGAGAAAAGGACACCTGACCCAATAAACCATTCCCTTTAAGTTTATCTCGCACCCGTTTTCTTGCTTAGCAACTATATCCTTTGATTCCCTCCCTGCTCAGACATGCAGAGTTCTCTCTTAAACTCATTTCAGCTATTTGCTTTGATGGCTTTACTTGGCAACTGCACTAAGTGAAATTCTCTGCTTGAACTCTTTGTGTGCTGTACCTCTCTGCATTTAAATTGTGGTCTCTAGTGTCTGAATCATTCGTACTGTGAATATTTGGTCCTGCCTTTGCTATCATTCCCCTCATAATTCTAGACGTCATTTAGGTAATCTCATGAGTTTCCCATTTGTCTTCATTAAAAAAAAAAAAAAATTTTATTAAAATAGTCTGAAAATCTCATTTCATTCCAATTGCTTCTAACAGGTGCTTTAGGCTGAGGAAAATCTCTTAACCTAAACTTCAAAAAAATGTGATAGAAAACATAACTAATGCTGTTTACTGAAGAACATAATTATCTTTCAACTTGGTTTTGGAATCAAATTCTTTACTTTGACTTCTAAGCTCATAGCAGCTTGCATCTACACAGATATTCTATAGCTGTTTAGCCTGAAATACTTATCAGCACATTATTTTCAATCTCTCTGATGTTTTTGGCCCCATCTGCTTATACGTTTAAGCAGTTGCTAAATTGAACCTTAATGCTGGGTTATGTCATCTGTGATAGGGTAAGAAGAAGATCAAATTAAAAAAGAAGAAAAAAAAAACAAACAAAAAACAACATAAAACATGAAGCACTTTAAAAAAGTCTTTACAGGCTAAAAAGTGGAGTTCAAGTTAAATATGAGTTCCAATCTCTCAGATTCTATAGTCTTTGAATGATTTTAATATCTGGCAGTTTTTCCTTAGTTATACAATGCAGGTGTAGCTAATGTTTAAACCCAAAAGGTTGTGCCTGTTTCACAACGTAAGTGCATCTTGCAGCACGCCCACAGTCTCCAAGCTGCAGTTGCCTGTACAAGTACATCCCCTGCCTGCACGCCTGGGCTTGCTTCCAGGGGAGTGCAAAGTGAAGGTCTCATCATCCCAATGCAGTGCCACGCTGCAGCTGTAAGGAGCACTGTGGGGTCCATTGCTGTGGGTGTGCACAGAAACCCAAAGAGCATCTCTTTTTTATCTAGCAAATTATAAGGACACAGCTCAGTGCTCATTAGGAGATGTTAGACACAGGAGAAAGACAGACTTCGAATTTTTAGAGGGAAAAACTAATTTCTGCTTATCTTACCAAAGCTGCTGTTGTCTATAAAGAAACTAGAGAGAGAAAACAGGAGTCTAACCCACAGGATATTCACTGGCTTGTGGGGAAGGTCTTTGTTGTGGTCCTGGTTTCCAGAACAGTATCGATGTTTTATCCAAGGTATTTTCCAAGTAAAATGGGCTTGTTGCAAGACAGCAAGGGAAGGAATTGAACTGCTTTATCTCATACTCTAGCTGAATATTGCAGTAACCAGGCTATTAAGTAGAAAAGGACCAGTCATGTTTCCAGAGATAGATATTATTCCTACTCTGCTCACCTAAGGAAAACTCATGCTACTACCTGCCTTCGGTTCAGGGTTTCCAGACCAAGGATCCCAAGTGGATTTCTTGACAACTCCAGGGAACATTCATGGGGTTGGGTTATCAGATTGATCACATCCCTGTTGTTTCCCTGTAGGTCAGTTTTTCTTCATAACCTAGTTGTTCCTAAGCTTAAGCACCTGAGGTGTGCAAGGTAGCGGAACAGTCATCCTAGATATCCGACATATTCAGTGGAGAGAAATAGGCAGCTGCCATGGAAGATTCAAATTTTCAAACACAGCACTTAACACCGTTCACTCTGCAGGTACCTGTAGCTACAACTAAGTTTCAGAATCTATGAATTCCTGCATCCATATGCCTTGCTCACATTTGCTTCTATAACTAGAAAAAGGCACGTAAACCTCATCATCCTTGTAACTCCTTCCCTACTTTGGCTTTCATGGAAAGAAAATATGAATGTGCAAAAGCTGCAGCTCTCTGTCTGGAATGTTGGATCATTTCCATACAGTGAGTTAGGTGGCTCATGAATGTTAAAAAAATGTGTGTTTGTGGTGTTCTGTCTGGAATGTTGGATTATTTCCATACAGTGAGTTAGGTGGCTCGTGAATGTTAAAAAAATGTGTGTTTGTGGTGGGTTGGCCCTGACCAGCAACCAAGCACCCACACAGTCCCTCCCTTCCCACAGTGGGACGGGGAAGAAATTAGGAAGAACAGGACAACTTGTGGGTCAAAATAAAGACAGGGAAGTCACTCACCAACTACGGCTGTAGATAAGACAGGCTCGATTTGGGTAATTTAATTTAAAACATTAAATTACTGAGTTGAGTATTGGGAAACAAAGGAAAAAAAAGCATTTAAACATTTCGGGGAAACACCTTTGCTCCCCTTTCCCAAGCTCAACCCAATGCAGTGCGGTTGGAATTCAACTTACCTATAGGAACCACTGACTAGATCACGAGGCTTTTTGGTACTCTGCTTTTGAATGGGCAAGTGCTGTAACCCCTACTTCTTGCAGCCCAAGACGTAAGCTGGATTTACCCCTCAGAGGTTCAGGAACCTTTTGAAACCAATTACAGTGACCTTCCACTGGACACATTAGGCTGAAAAATTCAGTTTGACTTTTTGTGTTTACTTTCTCCTATAATAATGGTTTTAATTTGCCTCTGTTTTGTTGCTTTGGATCATTTCTAAAGTGTTCTGTGCATTACTTAAATACTAACCTTTGCATTGTTATTCTACCACACTGACCTCTGATACAATTTCCTCCCTTTTGGATTAATAGTAACTAGAAAAATATGCAAATATCCTATAATCTCTTTACTCAATGCTGAGGTTTTTTTTCCTCTGGTCTTTTTGTTTTTTTTTTTTTTGTGGTGGTTTTTTTTTAATTTTAATTTTTTTGGTTGGTTCTCATGATCAGCATCCTGATCACCAAACATGATTTTAACCAACATTTCTGCAGGGCATTTAAAATTCCTTAAAGACGAGATTTTTTCATATTAATTCAGAATATTTAGTGGCTAAGAAGTGTTTTTTCTTCATAGCTCTTGGCACAAGAGAAATAATACATTCAGAAGTGCAGAAAACATGGATAGTTTTATTGCATCACCCATGCTTGTTTGGTTTT